>NC_068447.1:26154357-26454357 GCF_023373465.1 Oncorhynchus keta
CAAGACTTGAGTCAGGAAGTTAAAGCTTGGTCGCAAATGGGTCTTCCAAATAGACAATGACCCCAAGCATACTTCCAAAGTTGTGGCAAAATGGCTTAAGGACAACGAAGTGAAGGTATTGGAGTGGCCATCACAAAGCTCTGACCTCAATCCTATAGACATTTACATTACATTTACATTTACATTTAAGTCATTTAGCAGACGCTCTTATCCAGAGCGACTTACAAATTGGTGCATTCACCTTATGACATCCAGTGGAACAGCCACTTTACAATAGTGCATCTAAATCTTTTAAGGGGGGGGATTACTTTATCCTATCCTAGGTATTCCTTAAAGAGGTGGGGTTTCAGGTGTCTCCGGAAGGTGGTGATTGACTCCGCTGTCCTGGCGTCGTGAGGGAGTGTGTTCCACCATTGGGGAGCCAGAGCAGCGAACAGTTTTGACTGGGCTGAGCGGGAACTGTACTTCCTCAGTGGTAGGGAGGCGAGCAGGCCAGAGGTGGATGAACGCAGTGCCCTTGTTTGGGTGTAGGGACTGATCAGAGCCTGGAGGTACTGAGGTGCCGTTCCCCTCACAGCTCCGTAGGCAAGCACCATGGTCTTGTAGCGGATGCGAGCTTCAACTGGAAGCCAGTGGAGAGAGCGGAGGAGCGGGTGACGTGAGAGAACTTGGGAAGGTTGAACACCAGACGGGCTGCGGCGTTCTGGATGAGTTGTAGGGGTTTAATGGCACAGGCAGGGAGCCCAGCCAACAGCGAGTTGCAGTAATCCAGACGGGAGATGACAAGTGCCTGGATTAGGACCTGCGCCGCTTCCTGTGTGAGGCAGGGTCGTACTCTGCGGATGTTGTAGAGCATGAACCTACAGGAACGGGCTACCGCCTTGATGTTAGTTGAGAACGACAGAGTGTTGTCCAGGATCACGCCAAGGTTCTTAGCGCTCTGGGAGGAGGACACAATGGAGTTGTCAACCGTGATGGCGAGATCATGGAACGGGCAGTCCTTCCCCGGGAGGAAGAGCAGCTCCGTCTTGCCGAGGTTCAGCTTGAGGTGGTGATCCGTCATCCACACTGATATGTCTGCCAGACATGCAGAGATGCGATTCACCACCTGGTCATCAGAAGGAGGAAAGGAGAAGATTAATTGTGTGTCGTCTGCATAGCAATGATAGGAGAGACCATGTGAGGTTATGACAGAGCCAAGTGACTTGGTGTATAGCGAGAATAGGAGAGGGCCTAGAACAGAGCCCTGGGGGACACCAGTGGTGAGAGCGCGTGGTGAGGAGACAGATTCTCGCCACGCCACCTGGTAGGAGCGACCTGTCAGGTAGGACGCAATCCAAGCGTGGGCCGCGCCGGAGATGCCCAACTCGGAGAGGGTGGAGAGGAGGATCTGATGGTTCACAGTATCGAAGGCAGCCGATAGGTCTAGAAGGATGAGAGCAGAGGAGAGAGAGTTAGCTTTAGCGGTGCGGAGAGAAAAGAAAGAAGGGATACTGGTCTGTAGTTGTTGACCCCTCCGTTTTTTCAGAAGGGGTGCAACTCTCGCTCTCTTGAAGACGGAAGGGACGTAGCCAGCGGTCAGGGATGAGTTGATGAGCGAGGTGAGGTAAGGGAGAAGGTCTCCGGAAATGGTCTGGAGAAGAGAGGAGGGGATAGGGTCGAGCGGGCAGGTTGTTGGGCGGCCGGCCGTCACAAGACGCGAGATTTCATCTGGAGAGAGAGGGGAGAAAGAGGTCAGAGCACCGGGTAGGGCAGTGTGAGCAGAACCAGCGGTGTCGTTTGACTTAGCAAACGAGGATCGGATGTCGTCGACCTTCTTTTCAAAATGTTTGACGAAGTCATCTGCAGAGAGGGAGGAGGGGGGGAGGGGAGGAGGATTCAGGAGGGAGGAGAAGGTGGCAAAGAGCTTCCTAGGGTTAGAGGCAGATGCTTGGAATTTAGAGTGGTAGAAAGTGGCTTTAGCAGCAGAGACAGAGGAGGAAAATGTAGAGAGGAGGGAGCGAAAGGATGCCAGGTCCGCAGGGAGGCGAGTTTTCCTCCATTTCCGCTCGGCTGCCCGGAGCCCTGTTCTGTGAGCTCGCAATGAGTCGTCGAGCCACGGAGGCGGGAGGGGAGGACCGAGCCGGCCTGTAAGATAGGGGACATAGAGAGTCAAAGGATGCAGAAAGGGAGGAGAGGAGGGTTGAGGAGCCAGAATCAGGAGATAGGTTGGAGAAGGTTTGAGCAGAGGGAAGAGATGATAGGATGGAAGAGGAGAGAGTAGCGGGGGAGAGAGAGCGAAGGTTGGGACGGCGCGATACCATCCGAGTAGGGGCAGTGTGGGAAGTGTTGGATGAGAGCGAGAGGGAAAAGGATACAAGGTAGTGGTCGGAGACTTGGAGGTTAGTGGAAGAACAGCATCTAGTAAAGATGAGGTTGAGCGTATTGCCTGCCTTGTGAGTAGGGGGGGAAGGTGAGAGGGTGAGGTCAAAAGAGGAAAGGAGTGGAAAGAAGGAGGCAGAGAGGAATGAGTCAAAGGTAGACGTGGGGAGGTTAAAGTCGCCCAGAACTGTGAGAGGTGAGCCGTCCTCAGGAAAGGAGCTTATCAAGACATCAAGCTCATTGATGAACTCTCCGAGGGGACCTGGAGGGCGATAAATGATAAGGATGTTAAGCTTGAAAGGGCTGGTAACTGTGACAGCATGAAATTCAAAGGAGGCGATAGACAGATGGGTAAGGGGAGAAAAGAGAATGACCACTTGGGAGAGATGAGGATCCCGGTGCCACCACCCCGCTGACCAGAAGCTCTCGGGGTGTGCGAGAACACGTGGGCGGACGAAGAGAGAGCAGTAGGAGTAGCAGTGTTATCTGTGGTGATCCATGTTTCCGTCAGTGCCAAGAAGTCGAGGGACTGGAGGGAGGCATAGGCTGAGATGAACTCTGCCTTGTTGGCCGCAGATCGGCAGTTCCAGAGGCTACCGGAGACCTGGAACTCCACGTGGGTCGTGCGCTGGGACCACCAGATTAGGGTGGCCGCGGCCACGCGGTGTGGAGCGTTTGTATGGTCTGTGCAGAGAGGAGATAACAGGGATAGACAGACACAGACACATAGACCATTTGTGGCAGATAAAGTTTGTGCAGGCAAGGAGGCCAACAAACCTGACTCAGTTACACCAGCTCTGTCAGGAGGAATGGGCCAAAATTCACCAAACTTATTGTGGGAAGCTTGTGGAAGGCTCCCTGAAATGTTTGACCTAAGTTAAACAATATAAAGGCAATGCTACCCAATACTAATTGAGTGTATGTAAACTTCTGACCCACTGGGAATGTGAAGAAAAAAAATAATAGCTGAAATAAATCATTCTCTCTACTATTATTATGAAATTTCCCATTCTTAAAATAATGTGGTGATCCTAACTGACCTAAGACAGGGAATTTTTACTGGGATTAAATGTCAGGAATTGTGAAAAACTGAGTTTAAATGTATTTGGCTAAGGTGTATGTAAACTTCTGACTTCAACTGTATGTATTAAATGCAGATACTAACTAAGCCAGATACTTCTCTCAACACTTCAGGAACGCCTCTTGCTGTCTGTGTTGCCACGGCATGTTGCCATGGAGATGAAGGCTGACATCAACGCTAAGAAAGAAGACATGATGTTCCATAAGATCTACATCCAGAAACATGACAACGTCAGGTCAGCATAGACACAATCATCCTGGTAACCTCAGTAGCCCTGCCCTGACAACAACACATCAATAACCACAGCATTACTTCAACAAACCAAACTGACAAGAGCTATGACCTCTAAAGGCATCAGCATTATTCAGTTTGGCTGGCGGCTATCCAATGTCAGCTAGGAGAACCGAAGAGTGTGCTTCGCTTGAAAAAAGCGCAATAGAACTGTTTGCCCATTTTGAGACGCCGTAGCCAAAATAGTCCGAATTGGTTTAAGGTAATTCAAGTCCAAAACATACAAAAACGTCACAAAATGTCGTTATAATATGTACACAAACTGTTCCGAACTGTTTCGGCTGGGAAGCAGGCAGACGCCTTAACATGTTAAACAGTGTTGATGTGTTTTATTTCTTGACCTCATTTAACTGTTATTCAACGGTATCTTTTATCAAATAAAGGCAGGGTGCTTGTATTTATTCAACATTGCACATCAACATTATCGTACACACATACTGTATATACACACACACACACACACACACACACACACACACACACACACACACACAACCTTACTCAGGGCTTGGCAGAGAGCGGGCTAATTAACACTAGTAAGGGAATACTTAATTACCAGCAGCCAAGATAAGATAATCCCCAAAGAATGGGAGCTTCAGCCCAGATTCAATTAGAGCACCGACTATACACACCCCAACACACACACACACACACACACACACACACACACACACACACACACACACACACACACACACACACACACACACACACACACACACACACACACACACACACACACACACACACACACACACACACACACAGGCAACTAGGCATACATTAAGTCTGTGGACAGACTACCCCAACACATAACAGGAGGAGGAAGGGTCATCCGATTAGTTACTGATCAACCAATCCTGTCTCTTTGTTTCTCTTCAGTATTCTGTTTGCGGACATTGAGGGTTTCACCAGCTTGGCGTCTCAGTGTACGGCTCAGGAGTTGGTCATGACGCTCAACGAGCTCTTCGCCCGCTTCGACAAACTAGCATCTGTAAATAAGAATTTCTCTTCACTCTCTTTTCACCTTCCCCCATTTTCAAATTTTCTACATTAACTAGTGTATTGCCCTTCCAATTGAATATAATTTGTTCTCTGTCCCTCCCTAACTGCCATAACTGCTTTGTCTCTCTATCTGTAGGAGAACCACTGTCTGCGTATCAAGATCCTGGGGGACTGTTACTACTGTGTGTCTGGGCTGCCTGAGCCCCGCGCTGACCACGCCCACTGCTGTGTGGAGATGGGCGTCGACATGATAGAGGCCATCTCGTGAGTATGAGGAACGTCTGTGTGTGGGGAGATGCCATATTTTCTAGACATGACAAATCATAAAATATATCATAAATGTATTACTTCAGCCTGTTGGAGTATCATGTGTTTTTTGGAAAAACATTTAACATACATGTTCTTTGTGTAAATGTGCAGGCTGGTGCGTGAAGTGACGGGGGTCAACGTCAACATGCGTGTGGGCATCCATAGCGGCCGTGTGCACTGTGGGGTGCTGGGACTCAGGAAGTGGCAGTTTGACGTGTGGTCCAACGATGTCACACTGGCCAACCACATGGAGGCTGGGGGCAAGGCAGGGTGAGGGAGACACACACACACCCACACACACATGTATGCACACATGCATGCACGTGCGCACGCAGACACACACATAGACTGACCTTGTGTCCTTCTCCCAGGAGGATCCACATCACCAAAGCCACCCTGCAGTATCTAAATAGGGATTATGAGGTGGAGCCGGGTTTCGGAGGGGAGAGGAACGCCTACTTGAAGGAGAACAGCATTGAGACCTTCCTGGTGCTGGGCTGCAGCCAGAAACGGGTCAGGGACAAAACGACTTCCTACACTTGCTAACCACCACACGTACAGTTGTATGACAGTTTACAGGGCACTCCAAACACTGGAGAATTGAGGTTGTTCCACGAAGAGTGCCTTTTGCATCTCTTTGATGTTTTAATCAGACATTGTGCACCAATATTGAATTTTAAAAGCATGTTATATTAAATTAAGTGCCCTTTAATATAGAACACAAGGATAATTCAATAAATCTCATTTTTTATATGAATAAAGAATTCAGCATTTTGACATGTCACTCTGCACCCCATGTGACTTCTAAGAAGATGTGTCAAAATGTGAAGTTTGCACCATCCCCTAGTTATTTTGTTGCTTTGACAAAGTAATTTCTAAAGATGATTATTTATTTCATGTTATTAGTGATTCATTTACGTCAGTCCCTCATTTTAAGGTCAACCCTGTTATGTGAACTGAACTCTTGTTGCTGAGGAGTATTCCTGTCTGTAATAAAGCTCCTTTGTAGGGAAAACTCATTCTAATTGGCTGGGCCTGGCTCCCCAGTGGGTGGGCCTAAGCCCTCCCAGGTCCACCCATGGCTGCACCCTTGCCAGTCATGTGAAATCTACAGATTACGGCCTAATTGATTTTCTTACATGAACTGTAAATTCTTTGAAATTGTTGCATGTTATGTTTATATTTTTGTTCAATATATAGTTCTACAAAATGTAGAAATGCGCAGTTTTCACATATGTAGACACTGGTTTGGTGCTGGAGATAATGAATATGATGTTGAAAAGTGGCAGAGTTGCCCTTTAACCTATTGAGATGGAATACTTTCTTTAATGAAGTTCAACATGTGCCCTTTATGACAGAATGTTAAAATTAAATTATTTTTGGACCAAGTTACACTATTCAAAAGGCACTGAATTGGTGGAACAACTCATTGGGTTGTCCAAGTTAGCACCCATTTAATCCACTCAAGGGTTTCACCGGTTCAGTTGTCTAACCTTTGTCTCTGTCTGTGCTTTCCTCTGTGTAGAAAGACGAGAAGGCCATGATGGCCAAGATGCAGAGGACGCGGTCCAACTCCAACGAGGGCCTGATGCCTCGCTGGGTGCCCGACACAAGGTTCTCCAGGACCAAGGACTCCAAAGTCTTCAGACAGATGGTGAGACGAAACCTCTCTCTCTCTATTGGCTCATTTGTGTCTCATTTGTGTCTCTCCTGCTTCTCCCCTATATCTACTTATTGTATCCCAATAGTCTTACCCATAAATGTTACCTCACTTCAGAGTGCTCTGTGTGTCCCACTACCAGCGTTTACCAAACAAGGTCCTGGGGACCCCAAGGGATGCATGTTTTGATTTTTGCCCTAGCACTAGACAGCAGATTGAAATATTCAACAAATCATCAAGTATTGATTATTCGAATCAGCTGTGTAGTCATTGGGCAAAAAACAAAACATGCATCCCTTGGGGTCCCCAGAACCGAGGTTGGGAAACCCTGTAGTAGTCTCTCCATTATGTTCCCCAGTGTCTACCGATAGTCTCTTCTGTCTTTCCTCTCCTGTCTCCTGAGGGCCAGCTCTTCCCTACAGGGTTTATCTATTGGCTAATCCCTCTTTTTACATCTCTTGTCTGGGTTTCTGTATGTTGGTTAATCCTCCTTTTCTTTCTCTTTCTCAGGGGATTGATGAGTCGTCCAGCAAAGACAAGTGAGTAGTTATTTTTCTGAGGATGTTTGGGATACACACATACACATATACACATATACACACCCACCTAAATACACACCCAGGGAGACAGGCTCACTTGCCAAAATGCACATTTACACTCTCTCTCCCTCTCTCCCTCTCTCTCTCTCTCTCTCTACCTCCTCCCCCTTTCCAGCCGTGGTGCCCAGGAGGCAATGAACCCTGAAGATGAGGTGGATGAGTTTCTTGGGCGAGCCATCGATGCTCGCAGCATCGACCAGCTGAGGAAAGACCACGTCAAGAAGTTCCTGCTCACCTTCCAGACCTCTAGCCTAGAGAAAAAGGTCTCTGCGTACATCTCCCAGAATACTCTGGGCTTTATTTAGTTCATCCCTGGTATGTTATGTAGTTCACATTCACAGTTAATGTCTGCTGATGTTTTTAACGGGTTCTGATCTCTCTCTGGTAGTATTCGAAGAAGGTAGACGATCGCTTTGGGGGTTACGTGGCTTGTACCCTCCTGGTCTTCTGCTTCATCTCCTTCATCCAGATTGTCATATTTCCACAGTGAGTGACACACGCGTACACACACACACACACACACGCACACACACACACACACACACACACTTACTTTTCTGAGTCCTCTTGTCTGTGTGTCTCCTCCTGCAGCACCCCAGTAATGCTGGGGATCTACATCAGTATCTTCATCATCCTCGCCAACATCCTCTTCATCTGTGCCATATATTCCTGCATTAAGGTAAGAACTCCACAACACACACATTACCTACTGTACACACCCAAATGCATTCTGGACACTAAATGTTATTTCCTTTATTCCTCCTCTCATGTAGCTGTTTCCAGCTGCGATGCAGATCGTGTCAAAGAAGATAGTCCAGTCTCGTACCAACAGCACTCTGGTGGGGGTGTTTACCATCATCCTCGTCTTCATCTCTGCCTTTGTCAACATGGTGAGACTGAACAGATTGACACACACACACCTACAGCAAACATTTCCCCACAAGTTAACATGTTTGTGAATGTCTCTTCGGTTGTAGTTTGCGTGTGACACGGAGAGTTTGGTGGACTGCATTGCCCGGGAGCTGAACATCTCTGTTTCCATGGTGACACCCTGTCTCATCCGCAACCTGTCTGTGTCGGTAGATGGGGGTCTAGAGATTTGTCCCAGCCAGGGCCCCTCATGTCCCTTCCCAGAGGTGAGTGGGTGTGTCACCGATGTCAGGTTGTATACTGATGTCTTATATGTTCTTTATAAATAACAGGTTAATCTGATCATCAATCAATCCTCTCTGTCCTTCTCTCCCTCAGTATTTCAGCTACAGTGTGCTGCTGACCCTGCTGGCCTGTTCAGTATTCCTCCAGATCAGCAGTATAGGGAAGCTGGCCCTCATGCTGCTCATCCAGCTCACCTTCCTGCTGCTGGTGGAGTGGCCACAGGTGGCGCTGTTCGAAAATGCTGACCTCTTTGTCACCTCCAAAGCCCTGTGAGTACTGGGGCTGCGTTCAGGAGGACACAACGTTGTAGTCATCAATGTTTTTGACTAAACCATTTTCTTTCTTTTTCTCATCCAGTGATTTCAATGAAACTATTCAATGGTCCAGTTTCAATGAAACTACAGTCGAGTGGTAAGTTTGGATTCAAAGCCTTTCTGAAATCATTATTTGAAATCTGTGTAGGTGTGCATATGACCCATTTTCTCTTTCTCTGATCCACTCTCTCTCTGCAGTTTGGTTTGTTTCTTGGTTTTCTTTCTAACTGTGCCTCTCTGACCTTTCTTTCTAACTGTCTCTCTGCAGCCCGTTCAGTGTGACCAAAGTATCTCTGAGAGTCATGACACCTGTGATTCTCACTGTGTTTGTGCTGGCGCTCTACCTCCATGCCCAGCAGGTGGAGTCCACTTCACGCCTCGACTTCCTCTGGAAACTACAGGTACCATAGGCCTACAGAGGGGCACTCCTCTACCTTGACTACAGCAGAACATAGTGTAGTATAAGATGTCCCCACCTATCTTAACCTTTTTCCCTCATGTCCTCCTTCCAGGCCACAGAGGAGAAGGAGGAGATGGAGGAGCTTCAGGCCTACAACCGCCGTCTCCTCCACAACATCCTGCCCAAGGACGTGGCGGCTCACTTTCTGGCACGTGAGCGCCGTAACGACGAGCTCTACTACCAGTCCTGTGAGTGTGTGGCCGTCATGTTCGCCTCCATTTCCAACTTCTCTGAGTTCTATGTAGAGCTGGAGGCCAACAATGAGGGAGTGGAATGTCTTAGGCTGCTCAACGAGATCATCGCCGACTTTGACGAGGTAAAGAGGGAGGGGGCGGGGAGAGGAGAGGAGATGGTAGATTATGGAATTGTGGACGCTTAGTGTCATTGTGAATTCTGTGTCTTTTGCCCTTTGGTGCATTTTCAGTACAGTCATCGTTGGCCTCATGCAATTAAAATAGGATACAGTTTTGGCCAAACTCAAACCTGAGGCTTTGTGTTTTGTCCTACTCTCAGATCATCAGTGAGGAGAAGTTTCGTCAGCTGGAGAAGATCAAGACTATTGGCAGCACCTACATGGCCGCCTCGGGTCTCAATGATTCCACCTACGACCGTGAGGGCCGCTCCCATATCACGGCTCTGGCCGACTATGCCATGAGACTGAGGGAACAGATGAAGTACATCAATGAGCATTCCTTCAACAACTTCCAGATGAAGATAGGTGAGTCTGAAAAAGCTCAACAAAGCTTTAAACAAACTGAGGTTAAATAATATCACATGAAGTTGTGAAACACAGACAGGATTGAGTGGGATAGGAACCAGTGTTGCAGACCAGAGAGAGTGTTGGTTAATAGGAAACAGAGTAGAATATGGTTGGATGCATGAGTTTGGTATGAATAACCACTATGTTTATGAATCTATGATCTGTCTCTCTTTTTTCAGGTCTGAATATTGGGCCAGTGGTCGCAGGGGTGATTGGAGCACGGAAGCCCCAGTACGATATATGGGGGAACACGGTCAACGTAGCCAGTCGCATGGACAGTACAGGAGTCCCAGACCGCATTCAGGTATGGAGGATGTCAATCAGTTAACACTCAGTAGGTCATACTCCGTTCCTAATAAGCATAGTGTATGCCGGTCAAAAATGCACATTTTCCCACTCTCCTCAGGTTACCACGGACCTCCACCAGGTGCTTTCAGATATAGGATATGTTCTAGAGTGCCGTGGGGTCGTTAAAGTCAAGGGCAAAGGGGAAATGACGACCTACTTCCTGAATGATGGACCGCCCAATAGTTAGCAGCCGTGGCAGCATTAGCCGGGACCTTTCCCGCGGCAGCACTACTGAGGGAGGACTCGCACCGCGAGCTAGCGGCTAACAACTAGCGATGCCATCACTTGAAACCCGAGCCAAGAGAAAATACTTTGAGACTCCAGGACTTGAGAAGGAAAATTTTCTTATGTGGCAGCCATGTTTTGGCGCCCGCACACATGGAAGGACAAGTGTTTTTCTCATGTCTAGCCTTTCTCTCAGGCTACTTTAAAGATGCAAAGTCTGTTTATTTAAAACAACGCCTTTAGCCTGTGTCAAAAAAAGAAAAAGGCTGTACATAAGGTTACTTTTTATTTGACATCATTTTCTGTGATTTTTTTTTTTTTTTTTCATGATTTCTTTTCAGCAGAAATATGAAACAGGTACTCATGTTTTATTTCTGGGTTACTTATTTATTTTAATCTTGATGTTTTGTGCAAAAATTCCTTTATGAAAAAGTCTGAATACATACGTGCACAAATATCCAGTTTATTACACGTTTCTAAGTGTGTATGTACATGCATATTTGTGTGTATGAATATGTGTATAAATTGAAGGAAAATATTGACCAAAGACCAAAGTATTTACGAAAAACAAGGCAAGACATGTCTGTTATGTTCTCGCAAAAGTCTGCGATGATCACCAACTCAATCTGTTGCACGGTAGTACCCTCAGTCTTTTTAGTACAGTGCTGGCAAATGCTATTAATCAATATGGGCAAAATGTGTAACAACTTTCATTTGGTTGATCAATCAGCCAGCAAAGAGGTCCAGTACAGTTTATCATCGATGACATCTATATGATTACTCTGCCTCCATCTCTAAAATGATTATTATGTTATTTAAGATTAAATAGAGGCTGGTAGCCTTTTTTAAGTCCTGGGGAGAGGGTTCAACCTGTTGGTTCAACAAAATAAGAGGAAATAGGATGGTCCCCCCCTCCTCAACCCTTGTCAAATGTGTTACCCCCACCATGGCTCAGTCCAGCTATAACAGTTCGAGCACCCAAGGCACAATTGTATACAGCAAAGGCATACTGTCAACTGCTCCACCCCTTTCAAATGTGTCCCTTTCCATTTATTTTGCAAATGGAAATTAAAGGACTCAAAACTAAAAAAGATGTTCCAGAACCAGAGGGGAAAGCCTGGGCATTAAATACAGTGGTACCGGACAGGCGCCTAAGATGTTCCAGAACCAGAGGGGAAAGCCTGGGTATTAAATACAGTGGTACCGGACAGCCGCCTAAGATGTTCCAGAACCAGAGGGGAAAGCCTGGGCATTAAATACAGTGGTACCGGACAGGCGCCTAAGATGTTCCAGAACCAGAGGGGAAAGCCTGGGTATTAAATACAGTGGTACCGGACAGCCGCCTAAGATGTTCCAGAACCAGAGGGGAAAGCCTGGGTATTAAATACAGTGGTACCGGACAGCCGCCTAAGATGTTCCAGAACCAGAGGGGAAAGCCTGGGTATTAAATACAGTGGTACCGGACAGCCGCCTAAGATGTTCCAGAACCAGAGGGGAAAGCCTGGGTATTAAATACAGTGGTACCGGACAGCCGCCTAAGATGTTCCAGAACCAGAGGGGAAAGCCTGGGTATTAAATACAGTGGTACCGGACAGCCGCCTAAGATGTTCCAGAACCAGAGGGGAAAGCCTGGGTATTAAATACAGTGGTACCGGACAGCCGCCTAAGATGTTCCAGAACCAGAGGGGAAAGCCTGGGTATTAAATACAGTGGTACCGGACAGCCGCCTAAGATGTTCCAGAACCAGAGGGGAAAGCCTGGGTATTAAATACAGTGGTACCGGACAGCCGCCTAAGATGTTCCAGAACCAGAGCCGCCTAAGATGGAAAGCCTGGGTATTAAATACAGTGGTACCGGACAGCCGCCTAAGATGTTCCAGAACCAGAGGGGAAAGCCTGGGTATTAAATACAGTGGTACCGGACAGCCGCCTAAGATGTTCCAGAACCAGAGGGGAAAGCCTGGGTATTAAATACAGTGGTACCGGACAGCCGCCTAAGATGTTCCAGAACCAGAGGGGAAAGCCTGGGTATTAAATACAGTGGTACCGGACAGCCGCCTAAGTTTGAATCGCTAACGAGTATTTTCTAAAGAAAGAAGGAAATAAATATATATATATTAGGCTGAATACTGTGCTTTGTAATCTTGAAGGGGCATAACTATTTTCACTGTGAGGTTTTTATGATACTTCAAACTGCTTTTTTGCCTAACTTAACTGCTTTAAAGCATGTCTGATTGTGGTATCCTGTTTTCGATTCTGTTTGTTTTAACGTTGAGTATTTTTTTATCACCTCTGTATTCATAATTTGTATTAACCTTATGGTTGTTGTTATTATGATGAATTATTACGCTTATGATGATTCCATTCCAACGATAAGGATCAAAGGGCAGAACGCTTTCTTGTAAAATGCCAGACGTAAAAGCTCAAGCTCAATGGTACCAACTGATCAACTGCAGCCAACTACAGTATTTCAAACACTGGTCCTAGATTTGATCACTCATACTCATTAGATGTCGCTTTTCCACAGATATACAGATTGTACACTGTACCTTTTCATTGAGCAAACACTACTGCAGGACTAAGCTCAGTCAGGTTATGCACTGATCCCATCCCTATCAGATTTCAGGGCCCTCCTCAGAGAGACAGAACACAATCAGCAGTGTGAGCAGTATTAGAACTCTGTCTTAATTGAACAAGCCACTGGAGAATACAGTGGGAAGAGGAACTGAGTTTCACAGAGGCAGAGAAATCGAGGGAAGGATAGACAGCCTGTGAAAGCTAATGGAAATAATTTACTGACCTTAGCATTGACTCAACACTGACTTTATTTAGTTAATTTTGACTTTCCCATAACATCTTCATAACACACTTGACTATGGACACTAAAAGTTGATAATGTTCGTCCCAAAGCAAGCTAATAGCCTCATGTTATTGGCCCCTTCCCGTGTATTGATGTTTGGCCTTGAGCGTGTGGGACCGCCGTGGAAAAGTAAAGGTCTTGGGGTCAATAATGACTGAGGTTGTGCCCAATCGAGAGTGATTGACATAGAAATAGAATACATAGAATGGACATGGTTAGTAAGATGATGCACGTTTTATTCTATTTCTACAGGCTGTCTTGTCTTTGGGTTGGGTGGCTGTTAATTGTTGACTCTTGGGATGTTTTTAGGGCACAGATGAGGGGAGGAGGGTCGTCCCAGAACTACTGAAAGTGTGTTTTGCTCAAGCCTGATGAATCCGGCCCCCTTCTTTTTGTTTTCTACCCCTGTGAAGGAGTTCAGAAGGCACCGTTTTTCCTGAAGTGAAGGACAAAAAGAGTTTAGGACTATGACTGACAAAATAAAATTTCCCCTTGAAGAATTTTTTAAAATAAAAACAATGGCTGTTTTATGTGGTGTTGATTGCTGTTAATGTGTGCGGCTTTCTTTACCTGTTGTAAAAACTAGGATTACCATTGGCTGATTGTGACCAATGAAATTATTAGGTGAGAGCAAGCAGTCCCAGATACCCAATACATTTCATACATGAGAGGATTCATATATTTGTCTCTCCCTGCACTATCATGAAGGAGTTACAGTGCTCAATGTACAGACAGACGCCAGGTAGCTACAGCCACATCCTCTGAATTGTTCAAGCCTGCCCTTGAGACTGGTGTGTGTGCTCAGTGCTGACTGACTCACTCAATGACCCTGTAATCAGAAACAGCATTGTTTCTCAGGTAGAGTGCCTCTCTCACAGATCATTACATTTACATAGAAACTCCAGGAGTTTACACACGCATATTGGGAAGGGACAAGCAAGTTAAAGCACACTGCATACAGTACACTAGCACAGGGAAGGAGCCTACAAGATGAGGGAGGAGTTAGGGTGGGGATGGGGTAAATGTGATGGATAACTGGTTATGCTGCCAAAAGTGTACTGACAGAAAGAAAACAAGTGATATCTGGATATTCCTTTGACCTCATATGTTATTAATGATACTGTAATGTTAGCTCATTTAGAAAAACGTTAAAGATAAGTAAATGTTTTCCTCGTGTTATCATTTGATTGATTTAGTTAATGTACTGAAAGTATGCAAAATACAAGCTTTACTAAATATACAAACATGCCGTATCAAATATTTGGCTAGACACTTTTCAGTCATAATATCGTATCTGATCCGAGATAGTCAGTTACTATCCCCAAGGTCGAATGAATGACCTTACTGAGTAACAATAACTAATTACTGAAACAAAATACTCTTATTTCCTCATGGGTATTACAATTGTATTCCTCTAGAGAGAGGTAACAGCTCAATTTTACCAGTGGAAAGGCAGAGGTCATTTGACAACCTGATACAGTAGCTCACAAAAATAAATAACATGCTATGATGAAAATGTCTCAGTTTATTAAACCACAATAGTCCTTCCAGTGTAAAGGTCCCAGAGGTCTTTGGATGGGATTGTATGTGTGTGTATGTTACTGCAGGAGTGGAAATCAGAATAAACTGAACTCTCGGTCCGTCATTGACATCTCTTTCACAAACCTGAGTAAGAACAGGAGGCAGAGGGTGAGCAGGCCACTGACACATCTGACTTCAAGAAACAAATGTTAGAATCCGACATGACACTCACTTGGTCATCTCACTGTTCTTGCGGGGGAATCGTCTGACTTGGGTCCAGGGTGCATGCATCTTTCCTTGGCCTCCATTAGACATCCACCATCCACACTGATGGCTGTCTGTCAGGGGCACGGAGTACAGCTGATTCGGGGCTAGAGAAGAGTGAGTACATGTCACTCAATGTTGATCCACGGTGTGCCCTTGCCTTTGGTTTAGTAAAATGTATACTGAACAAAAATATAAATGCAACAATTTAATTGATTTTACAGTTCATATGAGGAAATCAGTCAATTGAAATAAATGTATTAGGCCCTAATCTATGGATTTCACATGACTGGGAATATAGATATGCATTAGTTGGTCACAGATACCTTAAAAAAAAAATGGGCCTCAATATATCATCACTGTATTTTTGTGCATTCAAATTGCCATCGATAAATTGCAATTGTGTTTGTTGTGCATAGCTTATGCCCGCCCATAACATAACCCCACTGCCACCATATGGTACTCTGTTCACAACGTTGACATCAGCAAACCGCTCGCCCACACAACGCCATACATGTGGTCTGCGGTTGAGGCCAGTTGGATATACTGCCAAATTTTCTAAAACCACATTGGAGGAGGCTAATGATAGAGAAATTCACATTAAATTATCTGACAACAGCTCTGGCAATATCAAGTGCACGCTCCCTCAAAACTTGAGACATCTGTGGCATTGTATTGTGTGACAAAACTGCACATTTTGTAGTGGCCTTCTATTGTCCCCAGCATCAGGCGCACCTGTGTAATGAACATGCTGTTTAATCAGCTTCTTGAAATGCCACACCTGTCAGGTGGATGGATTATCTTGGCAAAGGAGAAATGCTCACTAACAGGGATATAAAGAGAGAAATAAGCTTTTTGTGCATATAGAACATTTATGGGATCTTTTATTTCAGCTCATGAAACCAACACTTTACATGTTGCGTTTATATTTTTGACCAGTGCATTTCATTCAAACCGAAATGTTGAACAGCCAAGGCCTACCACCTGTACATGAAATGATAAGTGATACTTAAGAGTACTCACATCTAACTTACATCTTGGTATCTGAACCCGTTTGAGCATCTCTCTATATCGCCCCTGGCTCCCTTGGTGTATGTCTTGGCTGAAGGGAGGAGGCTGGTTGTAGATACTGCCGGTATCAGTGCATTTTGGGGGTCCCCTCTGGACTTGGATGGAGGGCAGTCCTGACTGTTTAGCCCAGCTCCTTGAATCCACCTCATCTATAAAAGCAAAGGCAGGTTGTTCCGGCATGACCACTTGTACCTTCGAATGATGATCCATGTCAGGACAGATAAAGCAAAGCTATGACATTTAAAATACATACTTATTCTGCTTGTTTTAAACTGACCATTTAGCTAAGTTAACGTAGGTAATTAGCAAGTAACGTTAAGTCAGTGTAAACAAATTAACACAGATAACGTTACAGTACGGCAACGTTAGCTAAGCACTCACCACCGGGAGAAGCAGACGATCTCGGACTCAATAACATATTGTCTCCGATGGGGTTTTGATAGCCCAAATTCGTTATCCCGAAGAAAGCCATAAAGTAACGTTACCGTCGCCAGCAACAGTCTGAAGCTGTTTAGGATAGCAGGAAAATGTGGGAACCGCAAGCAATTGCCTCTGTAAATAAATCACAACTTCTGTTTTACGCAGGACCATGGTAACAAGCGCCACCAATCAGATGGCGTTCCAGACATCAGCCTGTGAAGAAACAGAAACTGTTTAGAAAGGTGCAACGTTACAAAACGTTCAGATAGAAATGCATTTTGACAGATGATCTTCTGTCTTGTAGAATTAGGCACAATACCAGATTTGTTTATTACATTTGTATCTATAATGTTCTGAATGAGCGGATTCGATTATGCTGTGCCACCGAGCACCAGGCAAAGGCCCTTCACGTCATCGGGCGAAAGCATCAAGGATGGGAATGCCTTTCTCAAATCGAACAGTAATCGAAAGCAATCACCTCTGCATGGGAAAACACAGGATCCGACTAATTACTACACGTTCTTAATTACGTGTTTGAGGTGATTTCGCCGTGAGCATTGAACGGGGCACTTGGCTCATGCATGGGAGGCAGCCCGGTTCCAAATCGAATGCAATCAACTTTCAGCCAATGCAAAACACGGGCGCCGGGGCTAGATTAATCGAACACCCTCAGAGTTTCACTCGTTGAATTCACCCCTGTGCTAGAAATTCCATCATGCTTCAGGTGTAATGCTCAAGTCTATGGATATGATATGGCTACATCATGTGTAGGCCTAGTCACCTATATTGTTGAGAATAAAAGCATAAAATAAATTAGCCGATAATAGCAGTAATAGTTTTCCCTTATGACGACCATTACACACATAATGTGTTAAGCCTGTGCATATTAATATTCTACTAGCCTGGATTCAACCATTGAAAAAACTATGGTTGATTAAAAACGATTAGGCCAGAGCCACTTGGATGAATCTAATAGTTTAATTAAACTATGGAGAAAAATGTTATTGTTCAATTATCCAGCACACGCACATTCGTAAAACAAACAAACATAGCTAGGTTTTTGTTCTTGTACACTGTTGCTTATAAGCAAACGTTGCAGATATTGAATGCAGCCCATGTTACCAGTCGTTGTTATCACTGTAATGGCACGCACCTGCTGCACTCCATGCCATGTGGCGTCAGTATAGATAACTACGCCGCAGTTTTGAATAATTTTACAAAGAAGAGATAAAAGACAAGAAAAAGTGGCTAGATTCTTGAAATTTGGGCTTGAAGTAGGCTACATCTGGGTGGTCTGGTTTTCAGCTAAAAAGGTAAATGCCATGCTCTCATATGATTCCTAACATGGGGTAGTTGACTGACAAGGGTGGGTTTTTAAAGCTCTTATGCATTCATATGTGGAATATGTAATGTGGTCTTATAGATCAGGTTTTCCAGAACTGGGTTCGGCTGCAAAAGGTGAATGGGAAGATGGAACAGCTGTAACATAAAAAAGAGGATTTAATGAGAAGTTCATGAAGTAGAGTGAATTTAACATTATGGTCTATTGGCCAATTTTTGTCACATTTCATCAGCCTAAACTAGACAAAATGATGTAAGTAAAGCAGGTAATAGCTGTGACAGTCTCTTCTAGAGGGCTTCAGAAGTCACAATCTAAATAGACCATAAAAAAATATCATCTTTCCAATACAAACTTTGTATGAGACATTTGTCTCTTTTCCTACAGACTTATTAGACACACTGGCTTTGTCTGTACGGTATTCCAAGAGGCTTCAAACAAGGGTTGTCACCATACCATTGTTCCAATACTATACCAGATTTTCCATGTCAAAAAATAAAACACAAATTAGACTAAACTCGATGGTCCTTCTGTAGCTCAGTTGGTAGAGCATGGCGCTTGTAACGCCAGGGTAGTGGGTTCGATTCCCGGGACCACCCATACGTAGAATGTATGCACACATGACTGTAAGTCGCTTTGGATAAAAGCGTCTGCTAAATGGCATATATTATTATTATTATTATTAAGAACCTACTTTATTTAGAATTGTGGGTGCTATAGCTTGCAAAATAAACAAATGTGACTCTGGGTGACAACGTAATGCTGTTTTTTTTTTTTCCTTTCCACAATAGTCCCGAGTATTGTGAAACTGGAATTGTAATCACACAATATTATGGCTGGCATGCATGAGTTTCCTTTTGCTGTTTCTCTCATAGTAAACATATGTTCCAGCTGTTTATAATGAACGAGGAACTTGTGTAGTCTAATCCTCTGTCATGGAGAAAGATGCTTGACATGCTCCAGTTCAGCATGAAGTCAGTATTTTAAGGCTCTGTTTGGTCAAATTTAAGATTAGCCAGTTCAGACAGTATTACATCTCCTTTCAATTTGTATTCTACCCACAACTTTCATTCTACCTTACTTGAACAAATAGAAAGCCATAGTTATACAGACAAGTGTGAAGGGAAGAGCTACACGGGAGGATACAGACTGCTTTGTCTGTTCATAGAGAACAAAGCTTTTATTAGGCACTCTGTATTTACATATCACACAATGAAGCTTCTCAGAGGTGTCCCCTGACCTCTGTTTCCTTTTGCTATTGTAGAATGTAGAACTGATTACTCTGACAGATACCGGTTACTGTAAACTGTTAGAATTTCTCCTCGATTAACAATAGTATGTAATTAGTTGTAGTTTGGATGATGTGATAAAGAGTCATCACCTGACTCATGTCTATCACTCCTGTTTCAGCCCTGCGGTCGTTCTCTGGTACGCCGGCACAATGCGTGCGTTCTCCCGCCGTCACACCCTTCCCTTTAAGCTTGCCATTCTAGCAGGCTCCCTCTTCCTGGTCCTACTGCTCGTCATGCAGTACGACGTGGGAGGTGGGACTTCCCCTGAACCCTGGCTCCGAGAGCTGTCGAACAAACAGTCACAGGTGATGGGTGTGGTCAGAGGTGCTGTGTCAAACATGGGCTTCCAGATTGGTGCCCCCCTGCCCCTTCCCTCGGAGCGTGGGACCAACTCCTTTGATCCCCGCTGTCCACCTGGGTTCTACAGCATAGATGAGCTTCAACCTCACCTGGAGAGGCCCCTACAGGACCCAGAGGACCCCGGAGCCTATGGCCGACCGTTTGTGATGGGCAGGATGACCCCTGCAGAGATTAAAGAGAAGCAGGATGGGCTGACCAAAAATTGTTTCAACCAATTTGCCAGCGACCGTATCTCCCTTCACCGCAGCCTGGGAAATGACACACGCCACCCAGAGTGAGTACAGGAGGACTGACGGGAAGCTAGTTTGGAGTGATCTGTACTGTATGGTTGTGTACAATCGAAGCTTATCTAGCAGATCCCTTGGAGAATTAGCCTCTTTGTTGTCAGTTGTGCAGGTCAAAGGTTCCGGCGCTGCCCTCCTCTCCCCACCACCAGTGTGATCATCGTGTTCCACAACGAGGCGTGGTCCACCCTCCTGCGGACCGTTTACAGCGTCCTGCACACTGCTCCTGCCTCCCTGCTCACAGAGATATTACTGGTGGATGACGCTAGCACAGACGGTAAGTGTGGTATGGAAGGTGTTGTGAGACTTTCCTGGTACAGACAGACCTTTCAGACTTTATAAAACGTTTATGTATTTGCAATCGGGAGCACATGCGTTATTCCCCTACTGCTCTCTTCCTCTTCACAGTGACATTAATAGAACAATGCCAGAGTATAAAATAACTCCTAGTAGCAATTTTCTCAGTAGAATAGATATCTACCTCTGTAGATAGATTTAATCCAGCTGTATTTTACCATCCTCATGCAATGGTTTTCAGATCACCTGAAGTCTCGTCTGGATGAGTATGTCCTGCAGCTGAAGATTGTGCGTGTGCTACGACAGCGGGAGAGGAAGGGATTAATCACTGCCAGGCTACTGGGGGCACAGACGGCTCAAGGAGAGATCCTCACCTTCCTGGATGCCCACTGTGCGTGTCCCAGCAGACACTGCAAACCATAGAATTAGAATACAATTTTAGTAACTTATTAAGCTATAAACCCGGTTTGGAAGTGCTTTCATTGCCAGAAGCTATTATCACTTTTGACCCTTGACAGCTGATCAACTACTTTATACTACTCCTAAGCATCATCAAAGCCCCTTAGATCTGATTTTTAAATGAGGAAAACAGTAACGTTTTGAAGTTGTCATTACATTAGTCAGTTAAAAGAAACTGAAGATGATTAGTGAGGGAATATATGATATTTCTGTCTCATTTTCATCCCTGGTTAGGTGAGTGCTTCAATGGCTGGCTGGAACCCCTCCTGGCTCGGATAGTGGAGAAGCCCACTGCTGTGGTCAGCCCTGAGATAGTCATCATTGACCAAAACAACATGAAGTTCGCCAAACCCCTCGCCACAGCTCGTGCCCGTAACCGCGGAAACTTTGACTGGAGCCTTGTCTTTGGGTGGGAGCAGATCCCTGAGGAAGACCAAAAGAAACGCAAGAATGAAACTTATCCTGTCAGGTACTTTATACATACCCACACACACTCACTCGTGAAGTGATGTCATACTGAACATAAATATACTGTCTACTCCTAGGACTCCTACCTTTGCAGGTGGTCTGTTCTCTATTTCTAAGACTTACTTTGAGCACATTGGGACCTATGACGACAAGATGTTGATCTGGGGAGGTGAGAATGTGGAGATGTCCTTCAGGGTAAGTTATGTGGAAGGGCAGGAAGTACATCAACAATCATGTTGGCCTGACTGATGGTGGTGGTTAATGTAGACTTTAATGCCCTCTGCTGGTCAAAGCAGACATTGCTGCTTTCTGTATTCTGATTCCCTTCATGGTTACTTCCTGTCTTCCCTAGAATACTTTTATTCAGTCACTTGTGCCAAGCTTGAGCCTCGACCATTCAGCCCATGCCCTTTTCTGTGTCTACTCCATTGACCTGGAATGTCCTTGTAGGTGTGGCAATGTGGAGGCCAGCTGGAGATCATACCCTGCTCAGTGGTGGGACATGTATTCCGCAGTAAGAGCCCTCACACCTTCCCCAAAGGCAGGTCGGTGATTGCCCGCAACCAGGTGCGTCTAGCAGAGGTCTGGATGGAGGACTACAAGCAGATCTTCTATCGCAGGAACAAGAAGGCTGCCACCATAGCCAAAGAGGTTGGGTATAGTGTCCCCTCAATGTTTTACACATGACACTGCTGGGGGTCTAGGTGCTGTTCTCTCACAGTTACACATGGCTCTTTTGTAAAGAGTGCTACTGTATCCTGCATTATTGTTTACATTATGTAAAAATGACCTCCATCATTGCTTTGTTCTTCTTCCTGTTCACTCAGAACACATATGGTGACATCTCTGAACGCCTCAAACTCAAAGAGAAGCTAAGCTGCAAAAACTTTACATGGTACTTGCACAACGTTTACCCAGAGGCCTATGTTCCAGACCTCACCCCTGTCATGTTTGGAGCGGTAATGTTATTTAACTTTCATTAGAAATTGGATTGTCAGTCTATAAATGTGCATCCACTTTTTTTTAATGTGTATATATTCTGCTAAAATTATATTTTATCAGCTCAAGAACTCTGGCTCAAAGACATGCCTGGATGTGGGAGAAAAGAATAAGGGTGGGAAACCGGTTATCTTATACACATGCCACAACATGGGAGGAAACCAGGTACTTTAATCTAGATATAAACTGAGTGGTTGAGCACTTAATGCTGATTGGCTTACAGCTGTGGGACATCATGCCATAAACCACGGGTATGACAAATCATTTATTTTTACTGCTCTAATTACTTTGGTAACCAGTTTATAATAGCAATAAGGCATCTATGGAGTTTGTGGTAAATGGCCAATATACCACGGCTAAGGGCTGTTTAGTACGACGTAAAACTGAGTGCCTGGATACAGCCCTTAGCCGTGGTATATTGGCCATATACCGCACCCCCTCGGGCCTTATTGCTTAAATATACAATATGCGGAGCCGTGTGCATGTTTATAATTGCCACAGGTTTTTTTTCTAACATAACATTTGTGTGTAGTATTTTGAGTACACATCCCACCAAGAGCTTCGTCACAACATACGTAAGCAGCTGTGTCTACATGCGACCCCCGGGGCGGCGCCACTGTCCATAAAGCTCTGCCGCCTGAAGGGCAAAGGAACCACAGTGGCCCCGGAGCAAGTGTGGCATTTTACACCGGTATGTAACATGACATTGTAAACTGTCATATATATATATATGACATTGTAAACTGTCATATATATTTATTATCGGTTAGTTTTTCACATTGTCACTCTAATAATCAGTGCACATCTTCTCCACTGCTCTGAAAGTGTTACTGCAGGTCTTGTACATGGGTATGTTTCAAATACAGTATGTGGAAACCCTTTTCTCCTTACAATCAAAATACTGATTGAGGCTTGTATGTCATGCAACACAAGGGTATTAACGACTTCACAGTATACACATGCTGTTACACACATTAGCTATGTTCATGATGCACTTTTCAGAAGGCAAGTGCAGAACAGAGCATTGTGGTCACTTGCAGTGCACAGTAGCCTTTTATTCTGCTCATTATTGTTTGTGTTCACACAGGGTTCTCTCCTTAAGAATCCCTCCTCGGGCAAATGCTTGACTGTAGACGGAGGTGAAGTGGTGATGAGTAGCTGTGACTTGACCAATCTCAGCCAACACTGGGACCTCAGCTGACCAATGGGATCCAGGGAGGAAGGAGGATCACTGACATCATCCATTACATTTGGGAGCCCTGCCCTTTTTGATGACAACACATGTATTTCTGAAATATGGGACCCTGTGCAGTTTGACCCAGTACTTTATTTCTTTATTTACTAAAGAAGTTGAAAAGTTTGAGGCTGTTTAATGTTTTATTCTAGAGGATCCCGATTTTAGATGAGTTTGTAGAAGTTTAAGTTTGTACACTTGAAAATTTGCTTAATTCTTTAATCACTAGGCCAAAGGGCCTAGATAGTACCAGTCAAGTTTGAACACCTACTCATTCAAGGGTTTCTTTTTAAAACTATTCTCTATACTGCAGAGTAATAGGTAAGACAAATATGAAATAACACATGGAATTATGTAGTAGCCAAAAAAGTGTTAAACGAATCAAAATCTATTTGAGGTTCTTCAAAGTAACCACCCTTTGACAGCTTTGCACTCTTGGCATTCTCTCAACCAGCTTCATGAGGAATGCTTTTCCAACAGTCTTGATGGAGTTTCCATAGGCTTTTCCTTCCCTCATCCCAAACCATCTCAATTGGGTTGAGGTTGGGTGATGGAAGGCCAGGTCTTCTAATGCAGCGCTCCATCACTCTCCTTGTTCAAATGATAGTCCCACTAAGCGCAAACAGATGTGATGGTGTATCGCTGAAGAATGCTGTGGTAGCCATGCTGGTTAAGTTTGCCTTAAATTCTAAATCAGACCACGTCAACAGCAAAGGACCCCCCCATGCTTCTAGGTGGGAACCACACATGCGGCGGTCCTCCGTTCACCTACTGAGTCTCTCAAAGACATGGTGGCTAGAAGCCCAAATTTGAGATGTTTGGTTCAGACCAAAGAACAGATTTCAACTGGTCCAATGTCCATTGCTTGTGTTTCTTGGCCCAAGGAAAGTCTATTCTTATTGGTGTCCTTTAGTAGTGGTTCTTTGCAGTAATTTGACCATGAAGACCTGATTCATGTGGTCTCATCTGAACAGTTGATGTGTCTGTTACTTGAACTCTGAAGTGTAACTGTAATGAACTTATCCTCTGTAGCAGAGGTAACTCCGGGTCTTCCTTTAGTGTGGTGGTCCTCATGAGTCCGTTTCATCATAGCACTTGATGGTTTTTGCAACTGCACTTGAAGAAGCCTTCAAAGTTCTTGACATTTTCAGGATTGAATGACCATGTCTTAAAGTAATAATAGATGGCTTATTTGAGCTGTTCTTGCCATAATATGGACCTTCTGTATACCACCCCAACTTTGTCACAACTGATTGGCTCAAATACATCAAGGAAAGAAATTCCACAAATTAACCAAAGGCACACCTGTTAATTGAAATGCATTCCAGGTGACTACTGGTTGAGAGAATGCCAAGAGTGTTTAAAGGGTGGCTATTTGAAGAATCTCAAATTTACAATATATTTGGATTTAACACTTTTTTTTGGTTACAACATGATTCCATATGTGTTATTTCATAGTTTTGATTTCTTCACTATTCTACAATGTAGAAAATAGTGTAAAAAAACAAATGCTGGAATGATTGTGTGTGTATATATATATATATATATATATACTGCTCAAAAATAAATGGAACACTAAAATAACACATCCTAGATCTGAATGAATAAAATATTCTTATTAAATACTTTTTCTTTACATAGTTTAATGTGCTGACAAAATCACACATTATCAATGGAAATCAAATTTATCAACCCATGGAGGTCTAGATTTGGAGTCACACTCAAAATTAAAGTGGAAAACTACACTACATGCTGATCCAACTTTGATATGTCCTTAAAACAAGTCAAAATGAGGCTCAGGAGTGTGTGTGGCCTCCACGTGCTTGTATGACCTCTCTACAATGCCTGGGCATGCTCCTGATGAGGTGGCGGATGGTTTCCTGAGGGATCTCCTTCCAGACCTGGACTAAAGCATCCGCCAACTCCTGGACAGTCTGTGGTGCAACGTGGCGTTGGTGGATGGAGTGAGACAGGATGTCCCAGATGTGCTCAATTGGATTCAGGTCTGTGGAACGGGCGGGCCAGTCCATAGCATCAATGCCTTCCTCTTACAGGAACTGCTGACACACTCCAGCCACATGAGGTCTAGCATTGTCTTGCATTAGGAGGAACTCGGGGCCAACCGCACCAGCATATGGTCTCTGGCGAGCACATGGAGGGCTGTGCGGCCCCCCCAAAGAAATGCCACCCCACACCATGACTGACCCACCGCCAAACCGGTCATGCTGGAGGATGTTGCAGGCAGCAGAACGTTCTCCACGTCGTCTCCAGACTCTGTCACGTCTGTCACGTGCTCGGTGTGAACCTGCTTTCATCTGTGAAGAGCACAGGGCGCCAGTGGCTAATTTGCCAATCTTGGTGTTCTCTTGCAAATGCCAAACATCATGCACGGTGTTGGGCTGTAAGCACAACCCCCACCTGTGGACGTTGGGCCCTCATACCACCCTCATGGAGTCTGTTTCTGACCGTTTGAGCAGACACATGCACATTTGTGGCCTGCTGGAGGTCATTTTGCAGGGCTCTGGCAGTGCTCCTCCTTGCACAAAGGCGGAGGTAGCGGTCCTGCTGCTGGGTTGTTGCCCTCCTACGGCCTCCTCCACGTCTCCTGATGTACTGGCCTGTCTCCTGGTAGCGCCTCCATGCTCTAGACACTACGCTGACAGACACAGCAAACCTTCTTGCCACAGCTCGCATTGATGTACCATCCTGGATGAGCTGCACTACCTGAGCCACTTGTGTGGGTTGTAGACTCCGTCTCATGCTACCACTAGAGTGAAAGCACCGGCAGCATTCAAAAGGGACCAAAACATCAGCCAGGAAGCATAGGAACTGAGAAGTGGTCTGTGGTCACCACCTGCAGAACCACTCCTTTATTGGGGGTGTCTTGCTAAATGCCTATAATTTCCAACTGTTGTCTATTCCATTTGCACAACAACATGTGAAATGTATTGTCAATCAGTGTTGCTTCCTAAGTGGACAGTTTGATTTCACAGAAGTGGGATTGACTTGGAGTTACATTGTGTTGTTTAAGTGTTCCCTTTATTTTTTTTGAGCAGTGTATATGTACAGTTTACATATACTTCGGTTGTAGCCAATAACACTTGTTTTTCAACCACTCCACAAATGTATTGTTAACAAACTATAGTTTTGGCAAGTCGGTTAGGACATCTACTTTGTGCATGACACAAGTCATTTTTCTACAAATTGTTTACAGACAGATTATTTCACTTATAATTCACTGTATCACAATTCCAGTGGGTCAGAAGTTTACATACACAAGTTGACTGTGCCTTTAAACAGCTTGGAAAATTCCAGAAAATGATGTCCTGGCTTTAGAATCTTCTGATAGGCTAATTGACATCATTTGAGTCAATTGGAGGTGTACCCGTGGATGTATTTCAAGGCCTACATTCAAACTCAGTGCCTCTTTGCTTGACATCGTGGGAAAATCAAAAGACATCAGACGTTTTTTTTTGTAAACAACAAGTCTGGTTCATCCTTGGGAGCAATTTCCAAATGCCTGAAGGTACCACGTTCATCTGTATAAACAATAGTTTGCAAGTATAAACACCATGGGACCTCGCAGCCGCCATACCGCTCAGGAAGGAGACGCGTTCTCTCTCCTAGAACAACAGCAAATGACCTTGTGAAGATGCTGGAGGAAACGGGTACAAAAGTATCTATATCCACTCTAAAACGAGTCCTATATCAACATAACCTGAAAGGCCGCTCAGCAAGGAAGAAGCCACTGCTCCAAAACCTTCATTAAAAAGCCAGACTACGGTTTGCAACTGCACATGGGGACAAAGATTGTATTTTTTGGAGAAAGGTCCACTGGTCTGATGTTTGGGCAGAACTGAAAAAGTGTGTGCGAGCAAGGAGGCCTACAAACCTGACTCAATTACACCAGCTCTGTCAGGAGGAATGGGGCACAATTCACCCAACTTATTGTGGGAAGCTTGTGGAAGGCTACCCGTAACGTTTGACCCAAGTTAAACAATTTAAAAGCAATGCTACCAAATACTAATTGAGTGTATGTAAACTTCTGACCTACTGGGAATGTGGTGAAAGAGAAAAGCTTAAATAAATAATTATCTGTACTATTATTCTGACATTTCACATTCTTAAAATAAAAAGTGCTGATCCTAACTGACCAAAGACAGGGAATTTTCACTGGGATTAAATGTCAGGAATTGTAAAAAACTGAGTTTAAATGTATTTGGCTAAGGTGTATGTAAACTTCCGACTTCAACTGTGTATATATACAGTGGGGCAAAAAAGTATTTAGTCAGCCACCAATTGTGCAAGTTCTCCCACTTAAAAAGATGAGAGAGGCCTGTAATTTTCATCATAGGTACACTTCAACTATGACAAACAAAATGAGAAAAAAAAATACTGAAAATCACATTGTAGGATTTTTAATGAATTTATGATGCCAGGTTTCCTCTAGACACAAGACCTGGCATTCAGGCCAAAGTGTTCAATCTTGGTTTCATCAGACCAGAGAATCTTGTTTCTCATGGTCTGAGAGTCCTTTAGGTGGCAGGGACTGGGTGACTAGTCAGGATCGGGGGAAACAAGTGCAGAGATCCTTGATGAAAACCTGCTCCAGCGAGCTCAGGACCTCAAACTGGGGCGAAGGTTCACCTTCCAACAGGACCACAATCCTAAGCACACTGCCAAGACAATGCAGGAGTGGCTTTGAGACAAGTCTCTGAATGTCCTTGAGTGGTCCAGCCAGAGCCCGGACTTGAACCTGATCTAACATCTCTGCGGAGACCTGAAAATAGCTGTGCAGCAATGCTTCCCCATCCAACCTGACAGAGCTTGATAAACTGCAGAGAAGAATGGGAGAAAATCCTCAAATCAAAATGTGTTGGTCACATAAACATATTTAGCAGATGTTATTGCGGGTGTAGCGAAAAACAGAAGTGCCAAGCTTGTAGTGTCATACCCAAGAAGACTCAAAACTGTAATTGCTGCCAAAAGTGCATAAACAAATTACTAAGTACTTCATAAATACAGTTTAGACATTGTTAATGTTGTAAATGACTATTGTAGCTGGAAACGGCTGATTTTTAAGGGAATATCTACATAGACGTACAAAGGCCCATTATCAGCAACCATCACTCCTGTGTTCCAATGGTACGTTGTGTTAGCTAATCCAAGTGTATCATTTTAAAATGCTAATTGATGATTAGAAAACCCTTTTGCAATTATGTTAGCACAGCTGCAAACTGTTGTCAGCTGCAAACTGGAGCATCAGCATTTGTGGGTTCGATTACAGGCTCAAAATGGCTAGAAACAAATAACTTCTTCTGAAACTCGTCAGTCTATTCTCTTGTTCTGAGAAATGACGGCTATTCCATACGAGAAATTGCCAAGAAACTGAAGATCTCAAACAAAGCTGTGTACTACTCCCTTCATAGAACAGCACAAACTGGCTCTAACTAGAATAGAAAGAGGAGTGGGAGGCCCCGGTGCACAACTGAGCAAGAGGACAAGTACATTAGAGTGTCTAGTTTGAGAAACTCGCAAGTCCTCAACTGGCAGCTTCATTAAATAGTACCCGCAATAGACCAGTCTCAGCGTCAACAGTGAAGAGGCGACTCCGCGATGGCAGAGTTGCAAAGAAAAAAACAAATCTCAGACTGGCCAATAAAAAGAAAAGACTATGATGGGCCTAGAAGGCCAGCATCCCGGAGTCTCCTCTTCATTGTTGATGTTGAGACTGATGTTTTGTGGAAGGCCCTAAAAATGGTCAAAGACCCCAGCCACCCCTGTGGCTGTTCTCTCTACTACCGTATGGCAAGCGGTACCGGAGTTCTAAGTCTAGGACAAAAAGGCTTCTCAACTATTTTTACCCCCAAGCCATAAGACTCCTGAACAGGTAACCAAATGGTTACCCGGACTATTTGCATTGTGTGCCCTCCCCCCAACCCCTCTTTTATGCTGCTGCTACTCTCTGTTTATCTTATATACATAATCACTTTAACTATTATGGTCATGTACATACTACCTCAATTGGCCCGACCAACCAGTGCTCCCACACATTGTCTAACTGGGCTATCTACATTGTGTCCCATCACCCGCCAACCCCTCTTTTTACTCTACTGCTACTCTCTGTTCATCATATATGCATAGTCACTTTAACCATACCTACATGTACATACTACCTCAATAAGCCTAACTAACCAGTGTCTGTCTGTATATAGCCTTGCTACTCTTATTGTCAAATGTCTTTTTTCTGTTGCTTTATTTCTTTACTTACCTACACACACACACAGACAGACAGACAGACATACCTTTTTTCGCACTATTGGTTAGAGCCTGTAAGTAAGCATTTCACTGTTGTATTTGGCGCAAGTGACAAATAAAATGTGATTTGATTTGCGGGTAATTTTTAATGAAGCTTGCCAGTTGAGGACTTGCGCTGCGTCTGTTTCTGAAGCTAGACACTAATACCGTGAGTCTCAACTGTTGGTCGCGGGAAGGATTAAGGGGTCGCGAGACATTTGCAAGAACATAATATATACTATATTATTTTGAACGGTAACCGCTGCACCTAAACTTTTATTTTGAAAGGATGCCGCCGCATCGCTTATTGTTGCTGACTTTATACAACGTTCAAGCGACACAGGCGTGCATGCAATGTACTGCATATTGTTGCTGACTTTAAACGCGCAGCACGTCCACAGTGATGAAATGGCTAGTTACAGTGGCTTGCGAAAGTATTCACTCCCTTGACATTGTTCCTATTTTGTTGCCTTACAACCTGGAATTCAATTTTTTGGAGTGATTGTATCATTTGATTTACACAACATGCATACCACTTTGAAGATGCAAAAACATTTTTTGGGGGTGAAACAAACAAGACAAAAAAAACAGAACTTGAGCTTGCATAAATATTCACCCCCCCCAAAGTCAATACTTTGTAGAGCCACCTTTTGCAGCAATTACAGCTGCAAGTCTCTTGGGGTATGTCTGTATAAGTTTGGCACATCTAGCCACTGGGATTTTTTCCCATTCTTCAAGGCAAAACTGCTCCAGCTCTTCAAGTTGGATGGGTTCCGCTGGTGTACAGCAATCTTTAAGTCATACTACAGATTCTCAATTGGATTGAGGTCTGTGCTTTGACTAGGCCATTCCAAGAACTGTAAACGTTTCCCCTTAAACCACTCAAGTGTTGCTTTCACAGTATGCTTAGGGTCATTGTCCTGCTGGAAGGTGAACCTCCATCCCAGCCTCAAATCTCTGGAAGACTGAAACAGGTTTCCCTCAAGAATTTCCCTGTATTTAGCACCATCCATCATTCCTTCAATTCTGACCAGTTTCCCAGTCCATGCCGATACAAAACATCCCCACAGCATGATGCTGCCACCACCATGCTTCATTTTGGGGATGGTGTTATCGGGGTTATGGGAGGTATTGGGTTTGCGCCAGACATAGCGTTTTCCTTATGGCCAAAAAGCTAAATTTCAGTCTCATCTGACCAGACTACCTTCTTCCATATGTTTGCGGAGTCTCCCTCATGCCTTTTGGTGAACACCAAACGTACCATTGGAACACAGGATTGATGGTTGCTGATAATGAACCTCAGTACGCCTATGTAGATATTCCATTTAAAAAAAAATCAGACGTGTCCAGCTACAATAGTCATTTACAACATTAACAATGTCTACACTATATTTCTGATCGATTTTATGTTATTTTAATGGACAAAAAAAAATGATTTTCTTTAAATAACAAGGACATTTCTATGTGACCCCAAACTTTTGAACAGTAGTATGTATATATACACATAAAACTATGTGGACACCATTCAAATTAGTGGATTTGGCTATTGCAGCTACACCTGCTGCTGACAAGTGTATAAAATCAAGTACACAGCCATGCAATCTCCACAAACAACCATTGGCACTCAAATGACCTTACTGACGAGCTCAGTGACTTTCAACATGGCGTCGTCATAGAATGCCACCTTTCCAACAAGTCAGTTCGTGAAATTTTGGCCCTGCTAGAGCTGCCCCGGTCAACTGTAAGTGCTGTTATTGTGAAGTGGAAACGTCTAGGAGCATATGTCTGTGTGTGGCATGTATCATGGATAATGAAATCAAGCATAAGCAGAGAAATGATGTTCCCCTGTGAAAGAAAGTATTTTCAGATAATGGACTAGCAAGGATTTTCAATACCAGATGATGATCTGTTGATTTACATGTATTATTTTGAATTAGCAGTGTTTGATGTCTCTTCCATGTTCATGCAGTTTATACATGACTTTATTTATAATCCCAGAAAGTATTTTGTCCAGGATTTGACCCAGGTTGGTCAAACACAAGACATAGCGTTTTCCTTGATGGACAAAAATCTCAATTTTAGTCTCATCTGACCAGAGTACCTTCTTCCATATATTTGGGGAGTCTCCCACCCCCTCTGCTACATATCCACTTGCATGTCAGTGATGGCTATTTCTTCTCTTTGATTGGTGTGTTTCTCTGAAGAGTGTACAGATAACCACGCCCCACCCATCTTTTGCTGGACTTGGAAATGTGACGTCATTGGAGGCAAATGGTGATGGGAAGTGGATCGAGCGCTGGTGAGTTTCCCTCTAAACCAATAAAATCACTGAATTCGGTTGTGTCATTTCGACAGGGAAGAAAGAAACTGCAATAAGTTGTGTGGCTTGTAGATTTACAGAAGTTTCGAGCGAAGATCGCTCTGTTTTCGCCACACTCTCAGATAATCGTTTGAATTGGAAATGGCTGGAAGTAAGTAACCGTATATAGTTTTGTAAAGGTATTCTTCTGATAGCCGATGCTAAGCAGGTATTTTTTTTTGCTGCTATATTCTTGTCATGCTGTCAAAACAGCCACGAACATTATGGGATGTTAGTGTCAGTATGGTATGCCATTAAATAAATGGCAGTATGGTATGCCATTGAATAAACGTTACTTTGATGGATGACCTAGATCCAAATAATTGTGTACATAGCATGAATAGTTTGCTTGCTAGCTAATTTACCTTGTAACTTTACAGGTACAAATTCGGCTAGTTAGCGTGACTAGGCAAGTGAGCCCAGTCTGTATTATTTCACCGCTAGCTAGGTTGGGCCCTTTTTTTAAATACGGGTTTGGGCTGAGGATTTTGCTAATAACATTACAGTTGCTGGCGAACGTTTATCCCGGAAGGGTGCGCGGTCTGTAAATTGTATCTAATATATATTTTAAACTGTTTACCCCTCTAACGTTACCTGGCCCAATAGCGACCTGCCAGTGTTGACATTGCACAACAAGGAACTGGTATGATTACTGTACCTTACAGAAATATTGATGTAACATGTCTCGTCTTGCATATATAATATTGTAGGTGTTCCCACTGTTGTCAAATTGGCTGGATGCCATTTGGGGGGTGGACCGTTCATGATACATGGGAAACTGTTGAGCTTAAAATCCAGCGTTGCGCCTGGCACTAACTACCATACCCTATTCAAAGGCACTTACATCTGTTTCCTTGCCCATTCACCCTCTGAATGGCACACACAAGCAATGTCTCAATGCTTAAAATTAAAAATCATTGTTTATCCTGTCTCCTTCCCTATATCTACGCTGATTTTAAGTGGATTTAACAAGTGACCTCAATAAGGGATCATCGCTTTCACCTGGTCATGGAAAGAGCAGGTGTTAATGTTTTGTATACAGTGTATATACATATCTTGATTTAGAGGAGGTGCTAAACATGGACTTAGTTCTAACCTGTTGCCATTTAGGTAAAATAAGAGTACTGTACTGCTTTTGAAGGCGGTACACAATACATCTTGATTATTTTTATCAGCCTATGACCAGAAAGGGTAGGCTGATTCTTTACCAAATGTGTAATGCAATATGGAACAAATGGCTGTGTAATACTTTTTATCAAATTGTGTTTTATGGTTTTATAGACTCTAGGCTGTTTGTGCCCTCTTAAAATAAAGTGCTATTTGGTTAGAAGACATTTGGGGCTGAAACTGTTTTCCTCAAATGAAAAGGAGTGCTTCCTGAAAGTACATCTACATTTTTCAAATATCTGTTCCCCTTTGGACAGTCTTACTGCTTGTAGAACACAAGGAAGTAGAAATAAGAATGTAGCAATCTATTCTGTCACTTATTGTAGCCTGCCTCTTCTGTCGATCCCAAGGCATTGCTGTGTCTCTGAGTGTTCAGATAGCAAGTTAAATAACACCACACAAACAATGAACTGTGTTTTGAAAGGGATTGTGGCTGTACTCCCTTGGTATGAATCATTGTGCCAGACAGGGCCCAGAGCAGTACTCTTACTGCTCTAGTCTATTGGCATAATAGTGTGATATTCAAAAAATAGTTTACTGTCACTCCATCAGTATGCTATTAAACTAGACTACAGTAGACTACACTGTATTATTCATATTGTGGGTTCCTACATGTATTATCATTCATGTTTGGCCAATCTTGTTATTGATAATAACTTGTTTTTGACATTTATCTTTGCCTAGGAAAATTGAGTGCCATTCCCCTCTCTCGGTCTGAGGTGTTCGGAGAGCTGCGGAAGGAGCTGCATGATGACAAGGAGTTCCATCATTCCGACGCTCACATCTTCATCATCATGGGAGCATCGGTGAGATGGGGAAGATGTGGGGAAATTAGAGGCTACTTTGATTACTGATGAATGACCCTGCAAGTTTTGACCCTCCACAGCACAGGCAACTCTATTTTTATAATTACAAAAGTTGTGAATGGGCTGATGGAGTGAGTGTGTGTTGGATGCATATTGGAGAGAGTGACTGACAAAATAAGTAAATCAGTTGAGGTTGTGAACATAATCCAATTTGTAAGTCGCTCTGGATAAGAGCGTCTGCTAATTGACTTAAATGTAAATGTAATAATCTATCCTCTTTTGGACTTTTATGAAATTCCCTGAAAATGTGCCATTTAAGGCACTTTTGTCCAAACCAACTTAGTCATGTGTGAGTACATTTTACGTATGGTGGCCCCAACAGGAATCGAACCCACAACCATTGGCATTGCAAGCGCCATGCATTACCGACTGAGCCACACAAGACCATAATGATGAAATTAAACCTGTAATCAATTCTGAGGTAGTTCAATATCGATCAGTTGCACAGGATTAACAATTTACTAAATGTAGGCTACCAAAATTAGGATACATTTGTCAGAGACACACAATTAGTCTTCTCCTAGAATAATTTCAATGTTTTGTTCAGTTATACCTATTTTATAGATTTTAGGTGGACAGATAAGGGAACACATTTAGTGAGAACGGTGTGTTGAAACGGACAAGAGGGGTTGCACATTTGAGGAAATGTAGAAATTTCATTGAGACACATTACACAGAGCTTGTGTAACTAAGCAACCCCAGAATCACTTGCACGCGCTGTAGACTGGCCTTGATACAAAGAGAACTAACAATCATGAACCTTGATATGACACTTTGTTAGCCAATCATGTTCAGCTTGAACTGTCTGTTAGTTAATCATGTTGCGCACAGACAGTACGTTGGCCAATCATAGTGTACGAACTGATCTTTTGTTGATCAACTCAGCTGAATGACTGTATGTTCCCCAGTCACATAAATGGCCTAATGAGCCAGAATTATAGGTTGTGGGAAATGACACTCTCAGTACCTACAAGGATTATCAATTCACTGACTCAGTCGAGTCACTGAAGTTGCATTTTCTTATAGTATTTCCTTCTCTAGAAAAGTCCTCTCTTGGCCTACAATGTTTCTTCATGTTTTCGCCTGTAACACCTGCCCAGTTAACTGATAAAATGTACTGTCTGAGAGGAGCTCAATGTATCATTCTTCCGCCTACTTCTCCATTTAGGCCGGTTCTCCCACTCTATTTTCTCTTGGTTGAAAGGAGTGGTGCAAGAGCTGAATAGTGCAGTGTCACCGTTATGAAAATAAATGGCTGAGAATGGTAATAGAGAGGCATGTTGGGAATCAGAATGGGGGAATGGTAATGGTGGTAAGGCCTAGCCTTGTGGTGTCTATGGTGGTTTTTGGGAACAGTGATGTACATAGGCTACTGTAAAATATGGTTTGTGTGCAATGCTGCAATCGGGCCTTGACACTCAGCAAGCACACACCAATTACAAGCTGGTGTTACATGTACACAAAAATACACCGCAGGCACACACACACACCACCTCACTCAACATGGCCTCATTAAAGTCGCTGTGCCAATGAAACATTAGTAAATATTAATGATTAACTGAAGAATGACGAGAAATATGATTCGATGGTGATTGTCAAGCCACCCTCGGTTTGCATTTTCCTCTCAGCTGAGGCGGGACAGAAGGCTAGTAGTCATGGACAGACTGAGGCTGGGCATAGGCTAATGCATATCAGTTTAAATGTGTAACTCATTTAGTCATTAGACACAAATCACTGGAGTAAGACTCATAATAGGCCATTCGGATTAATTATTATGTTTAAGTTTTTCCAAGTGGCATACCAAGCCCGCTTGGTGTTCAACCTTCCTAAGTTCTCCCATGTCAACCCGCTCCTCCGCGCACTGCTTGCATCATCTTCAAGACCCTGGTGCTTGCCTATGGAGCAGCAATTGGAACTGCACCTCCTTACCTTCAAGCTTTGCTCCAACCCTACATCCCAATCCGAGCACTCTGTACTGTCACCTCTGGTCTCTTGGTCCTCCCACCCCTACAGGAGGGCAGCTCCTGCTCAGAAGAGCTTAGACTGGGCTGTCTCTTCTGCAGTCCTCCTTGCAGCATGCCTAAGGCATGTTCACACAGATGAGCAGGGACCCTGGGAATCTTTCATTTGGTGTTTTTCAGAGTCAGTAGAAAGGCCTCTTTAGTGTCCTAAGTTTTCATAACTGTAACCTTAATTGCCTATCGTCTGTGAGCTGTTGTCTTAACGACCGTTCCACAGGTGCATGTTCAATAATTGTTTATGGTTCATTGAACAAGCATGGGAAACAGTGTTTAAACCCTTTACAATGAAGAATCTGTAGTTATTTGGATTTTTACAAATTCTTTGAAAGACAGGGTCCTGAAAAAGGAACGTTTCTTTTTTTTTTTTGCCGAGTTTGTTAACATAAAGAGAGGACGAAGATTTTTGGTATACATCATCTTTAAGGTGTCTAGTGTTGATATTAGAGGTCGACCGATTATGATTTTAACGCCGATGCCGATCATTGGGGGACCCAAAAAAGCCAATACCGATTAATCGGCCTGTTTATTTATTTTTTTATTTATTTTTAATTTAATGTATTTGTAATAATGACAATTACAACAATACTGGATGAGAACACTTATTTTAACTTAATATAATACACCAATAAAATCAATTTAGCCTCAAGTAAATAATGAAACATGTTCAATTTGGTTTAAATAATGCAAAAACAAAGTGTTGGAGGAGAAAGTAAGTGCAATATGTGCCATGTAAGAAAGCTAACATTTGAGTTCCTTGCTCAGAACATGAGAACATATGAAAGCTGGTGGTTTCATATCTTCAATATTCCCAGGTAAGAAGTTTTGGGTTGTAGTAATTATAGGACTATTTCCCTCTATACCATTTGTATTTCATTAACCTTTGACTATTGGATGTTCTTATAGGCACTTTAGTATTGCCAGTGTAACAGTATAGCTTCTGTCCCTCTCCTCGCTCCTCCCTGGGCTCAAACCAGCAACACAACGACAACAGCCACCATCGAAGCAGCGTTACCCATGCAGAGTAAGGGGAACAACTACTAAAAGGCTCAGAGCGAGTGTTGTTTGAAATGCTATTAGCGCACGCTAACTAGCCATTTCACTTCGGTTACACCAGCCTCATCTCGGGAGTTGATAGGCTTGAAGTCATAAACAGCGCAATTCTTGACGCACAACGAAGAGCTGCTGGCAAAACGCACGAAAGTGCTGTTTGAATGAATGTTTACGCGCCTGCTTCTGCCTACCACCGCTCAGTCAGATACTTAGATGCTTGTATGCTCAGTCAGATTATATGCAACGCAGGACAAGGAGCTGACATGGTGAAAATCTGTCGTTCTGCCCCCGAACGAGGCAGTTAACCTACCGTTCCTAGGCCGTCATTGAAAATACGAATGTGTTCTTAACTGACTTGCCTAGTTAAATAAAAGGTATTTTAAATTGTAAAAATGTTGTTAAAAAAAAAAAAAAAAATCGGCAAATTGGTGCCCAAAAATTCCGATTGTTATGAAAACTTGAAATCGGCCCTAATTGATCGGCCATTCCGATTAATCGGTCGCCCTCCAATTGATATGCATTTGCAATTACTCAACTTTGTTCAGTATGGTCATAGAATGAGTAAACATGTTGATGGCGAAAATAGTGACCGGCGGGATAACACAGTGCATCAGATCATGACAGGAACAACGTTATCAGTGATGATGACCTACCCACCCCCCTCCACTGTTGCTAATGAAGAGCCAAGAGGGTCCAGTCAGAAGAGCTAAGGGAAAAGCTGCAGGTGGTCAAAAATAAAGATGAATTGTTCAAATGATCGAAGAGGCCTGCCACCGCTGTGATTTAACACGCAGTATTCAGCCCAAATGCTACAGATTGTGTCAAACAAAGCTGCCCCAACCCAATGGATGTTTTCCTACTAATGTATCCACCCACCCTAAGAGAGATCACCATTGACATGTCCAACCTCTACTCCACCCAGACCAAGGACAAGCAACTGTATCTGAGTATGGATGAGCTCCTTACATTCTATGGGATCCTTATCACATCTGGGTACAGCTCTGTTGTAAGAAGACACATGTACTGGTCACTTGACAGTAATGTACACAATGAAAGCATTTAATGTAATGTGGTGAAATCGCTCTGATGAAATAATGGCCTCCGTTCATGTGGTTGACAACAAAGATCACTGATGACCCATTTTAAGGTTAGGCCCATCTTCTCCCAGCTCAATCAGTCATACAAAGTCATGCCATTTCAGGAATGGCTGTCATTGGATGAGAGCATGATCTAATACTATGGCCGACATGGATGTAAGCAATTCATAAGAGGTAAACCAATCCGTTTTTGTTACAAGCTATGGGGCCTTGTCTCATCCAGTGGTTACATATGGTGGATCCCACACTATACTCCCTGAGTGAGACTGGGTTGGGTCCCACAATCAAACTGCATCAACCGATACAATGAGCACATGGGTGCTAAGTGGTGGTGGCCGATCTTTGCATGGTCTCTCAACAGTGCACTCGTAAACAGCTGTTTCTTTTACAGAGACGTTATGGGAGGGGCCATAGACCTTCAAACGGATAGTGGCACAGTCTCTTAAGCAAAAGTTTGGTACGAAATCACTGAGCCGCGGAAGGAGATCTCTACTGGCTGCTACTGTTGAAGATCAGGCAAGATATGACAAAGCTTCTTCTCACTGGCCAATCAACACGATGCACCGGTAACAGATGTCGGCATTGTGACAAGCATTACCTATGCATGTGAGAAATGCAGAGCACCACTGCAAATTGAGTGCGTCAAGATATACCATGAACAGTAGAAAAGGAGATGAGAGTGAATGAAAAAGGGCTGATAAAGCCAATGAAAGAAAAGCCAATAAAGGCTGAGAAGCCGACAAAAGGGAAAAAGACACTCAATGACATATTTTTAGAAAACGTCAATTGATTCCAGACATACTGTCTGACTGATTGTAGTTCAAAATAGTGATGCACAAATTTAATCATGCACTTGGTTCTGAAGCCTACCTACTAAGATTGATTTTGTTCAGTGTAGGCCTCTACTTGAAAGCATATTCTACAGGCTACCTCTATCCTAAATGTTACCTTTATGTTCAGTGGGAATGAATCACACACTGCTATACAGTTGTTAGTGAATGTTGCACTAAAATGTCACAATGACAATGTTACAATGAATATTGCACTGAATTACAAGTTCAAATGTTATAAAGTTACAATATTAATGTTTGTTACTTTAGTGCAACATGTCCTTTGTTAAAGTAACAATGTTGAAATAGATTGATTAAATTTGTTTTTTAAAATTATATTTGTGCTCAGTATTCATATCAATGTTGTGTAAGTGTTTTTGATCATGTAAAATAGTCACACTAGAATGTGATGGGACCTTCTAGTGGCAATGCTGGGGACTGCCAGTGACAGTTTTAAATGTGTTAATAACTGGGATGGGATATAAGAATTTTGATGACTGCATAGGATAAATATGAATTCAGTATACATCACATTATCCCACCGGTCATTGTGACTGGCCCTAAAACACACTTTTCCATGAATTTCAAAAAAATATTATTTCAAAGGGTTACTAATGACACACGATTTGGATATTTTCATGTCTGGGGAAAAATGTAGGATTAAATGGGTTAAGTAACTCTCACGATGACCCCTCCCCCTCTTGTGTGGAGCCCCAGATCGAGGGAGATTATCAGTGGTCTTGTATGTCTTCCATTTCCTAATAATTGCTCCCACAGTTGATTTCTTCAAACCAAGCTGCTTACCTATTGCAGATTCAGTCTTCCCAGCCTGGTGCAGGTCTACAATTTTGTTTCTGGTGTCCTTTGACAGCTCTTTGGTCTTGGCCATAGTGGAGTTTGGAGTGTGACTGTTTGAGATTGTGGACAGGTGTCATTTATACTGATAACAAGTTCAAACAGGTGCCATTAATACAGGTAACGAGTGGAGGAGCCTCTTAAAGAAGTTACAGGTCTGTGAGAGCCAGAAATCTTGCTTGTTTGTAGATGACCAAATACTTATTTTCTACCATAATTTGCAAATAAATTCATAAATCCTACAATGTGATTTTCTGGATTTTTTCCCCTCCTTATTTTGTCTGTCATAGTTGACGTGTACCTATGATGAAAATTACAGGCCTCTCTCATTTAAGTGTGAGAACTTGCACAATTGGTGGCTGACTAAATATTTTTTTGTGTGTGTGTATAGCTAGCCTCTGTTTCAATCAACATTTTAGAGGTGACTAATCTGGTTTTGTATTAACATGTTAATAATGTTCATATGTTTCTCTTTAGGGGGATCTAGCCAAAAAGAAAATCTACCCAACTCTGTGGTGAGTGTGCAGCCTCTTTAGTCTTACAATGAGAAGTGCCTATCACAGGGCAGCTGTGGATTTTCTCTGTTGTCAAGTGATGAGTAAAAACTCCTAATGATCCTCCTTTCTGTTCTTATACCCCTGTCTCACTCAGGTGGTTGTTTAGAGATGGTCTACTCCCTGAACAGACTCACTTTGTGGGCTTTGCCCGCTCTGACCTGACGGTGGATTCCATCAAAACTGCCTCCATGCCCTATATGAAGGTGAGACTTTCCAAATGAACGCATTACATATTGACCTACATTTTTACACTGTGTGGGTTAATGCATATGTATGTGTGTTTGCATGTTAAAACCATAGACTTATGACAACATTCCTATCTCTCTGTGGTCCCAGGTGGCAGACTCTGAGGGGGAGCGGTTGTCTGTGTTCTTCAGCCGTAACTCTTATGTCAGTGGGAAGTACACTGAGGAGAGTGCCTTCTCCAACCTCCACACCCACCTGTTGTCCCTGCCCGGGGGGGGCAAGGCCAACCGCCTCTTCTACCTCGCCCTGCCGCCCAGCGTCTACCACGATGTCACCAAGAACATCAAGCACCACTGCATGAGTACCAAGTCAGTATGCCTGTCATGTCTTGCTGTTCAGTCTCTTGACTCCCTCTCCTCTCAATCCTCCTCTGTGGTGTTGCTAAGGCCTTGAACAGGCTTGTTCATATTGAATCCACTTGCTTCATGTAATCGGTCTTGTCTGGGGAGAGCTGCTCATTAGATTAGCTTCTCCCTCTTCTGCTGTTTAATATCCAAAACATGCTTACTTCCCCTCCTATCTGTGTGTGTTTATTAGGGGCTGGAGCAGAGTGATTGTGGAGAAGCCATTTGGTCGAGACCTGCAGAGCTCAGAGGAGCTGTCCACCCACCTCTCTTCCCTGTTCACTGAGGACCAGATCTACCGCATAGACCACTACCTGGGCAAGGAGATGGTGCAGAACCTCATGGTCCTCAGGTACAGGACAAATGGTCTCCACTCTTTTTCTATTCTCTATTGCAGTCTCTGTCCCTCACTCTCTTAGCTTGGGGTGAGAAAGAACAACATTAATCAACAGACAGCTGTGTGTGTTTAAGCTATGTCCATGTCAATAAGGCTGAGGTTAAACGGTGGTAAATATTCCAGGTTTGGGAACCGGATCTTTGGGCCCATCTGGAACAGGGACAGCATAGCTTGTGTGGTCCTCACCTTCAAAGAACCCTTCGGCACCCAGGGCCGGGGCGGCTACTTTGACGACTTTGGAATCATCCGGTGAGGAGAACTGCGCTAGTGCTCAATGACATCAAACCTCAATGAAGGCATTTATTCTTGCCATGTTCTACTAGTCGGTCTGTAACTTATCTCACCCTCCATTTTGTATTACAATTTTCTTTAGGGATGTCATGCAGAACCACTTGCTCCAGATGCTCTCGCTGGTTGCCATGGAGAAGCCTGCCTCCACCAGCTCTGATGATGTCAGGGATGAAAAGGTACAGCAACATGGACACAAACTAAAGCCCAAAATGCACATCTTCACTTGACTCCATTGGCCCCTCCAGAAAACTGACACCAAACGGAATAAACAAGTAGACTTCAAACCAATCACTTCGTACTCTGTCTCCCCTGCAGGTGAAGGTGCTGAAGTGCATTGCCCCCATTACCATGTCAGATGTGGTGTTGGGGCAGTATGTGGGTGACCCAGAGGGAGAGGGGGATGCCAAGCTGGGTTACCTTGATGACCCCACCGTCCCCAAAGGCTCCACCCAGGCCACTTTCACCACAGCTGTGCTCTACGTGCACAACGAGCGCTGGGATGGTGAGAACCTCTGTGTTCTCTCTCTCTCTCCATCAGTCTTGCTTGTTGTGCTTTCACTGTCTGGTAAAACCAGCTCACTCCTCAGTGATAACTGTAATTACTCTGTTCTTCCAAAGGTGTTCCCTTCATCCTGCGTTGCGGCAAAGCCCTGAATGAGAGGAAAGCGGAGGTGCGGTTGCAGTTCACGGATGTTCCGGGGGACATCTTTGGAGCGCAGTGTCGTAGGAATGAGCTGGTGGTGCGTGTGCAGCCCAACGAGGCCGTCTATGCCAAGATGATGAGCAAGAAACCAGGAGTGTATTTCCACCCGGAGGAGACGGAGCTGGACCTCACCTACAAAAGCCGATATAAGGTGAGATACTTAATGAACCCCCCCCATCACTCATAGAAAACAGACACTCGCACACTACCTCACCACGCTCACATTTTAGCAACTCATATATAGGCACAATGTTCAACCTTATTTGCTTAATTTTCACTAATCTTTTCTCTCCTCAGGATGTGAATTTGCCCGACGCCTACGAGCGTCTCATCCTGGACGTCTTCTGTGGCAGCCAGATGCACTTTGTCAGGAGGTCAGTCAGGCTGTCTGTCTTGCTCAGAAGTCCCTTCTGTTGCCATGGTGTTTGTTATGCAAATAAGACTGAACATGCGTTATAATTATGTCCACAAGATGGTGCAATGCAGCCCATTGGCTGCATTACTATGTGCTACTCTCCTTACATTGTCTTCCCTTTTCACTCAGTGATGAGCTGAGGGAAGCCTGGAGGATCTTTACGCCTCTCCTTCATCAGATCGAGAGCGAGAAGCCTCCCCCCATCCCCTACATATATGGAAGGTAAGATTTACCATTAACAGTTAAACAAGTATCGCAAGTCAATAGTCCCAGTAATTTGTCAGTGATATTTTTGGTGTTATTTTATGATTGATTTGTTCTTTCCCTTCTTCCTAGCCGGGGTCCAACAGAAGCAGATGAGCTTTCAAAGAGGGTTGGTTTCCACTATGAAGGAACATACAAATGGGTCAACCCCCACAAACTGTGAAACAGGATGTCAGGAGAGGGGGAGGGGCCAGAGCGGGGTAAATGAGCAGCAATACTTTGGTCTGATGGAGTTATTGCTCTTTCCTTTCCAGACCTGTCAGGGCAACAGTCAACAGAGAGATTAGGATATATATGTATTTATGTATGGAAAGGAAGCTATGTAAAAGTATAGGAACAGACTAGGTCTCAGCTACTACATGAATGCTCATCAGGTCTTAACTAGTCGGGGGGGGCACTTAACCACTGGGGATGAAGGGAGCGAGAGAAACACTAGCCAAATTTCTGTTTCTCCCTCTTCTTCCTGAAGTGGGCACTCTTTTGGTTCTCTTCATGGATTCAAAAGCTGTGGATGTGATCTGATTCTCTACCCTGCCACTGCTTGTTTCCAACATACTCCTCACACCAGTCCGTTCCATAAGATGGAGTGTGTTCAAGTGCAAATGTAAGATTGGTAGAAGAGTAGATAATAGGACTGTAGCCATTGAATGGGTGCAGGCATGGGCTGGACAGATTTTCCACTGTCTGAGGTAGTGTACGAATACACACTTCAGGGAAAAGGGGGTGAAACAGAATTAGGCCAGAGATGTGACATTAGTAACCATAGCTATCAAAAGTTGGACCTGGAGATGGAGAACAAAATGTAGATAACCCACTAATGGTGGGAATTACAATGAATGTCTACCACCCTCTGGTATGACCACATGTATAAATGGATATAATTGTAATACTTTATAATGCTCTGCAGTTGTTTTTTTACTATTAAGGTTATCCTTGTTTTTCTCATGCTATTTTGGACCAAGGAAAACCATGTTGCATAGTAATAATCCTTATTGTTACTATGAAGTGGGTTCAGAACATGGTGGTTTAATGCAGAGGTCAATATTTTCTGCAGGCAGTTTCTCATCTTGAATTTCTAAAGAGCAACATTGTATTTAGAACAAAGCTTTGTGCTGAATTCCAAGAACTGAGTTCTCTCATTCTCACTCTCAGTTACTTTGCTTTTTTCTTACATTTCCAGGCATGGCCTATTTAAGTTAATGTTAATTTTGGATAAGAGTTTAGAAATGACAAGGTCTGTCACAGGGTCAACATAATGCTGTCTATTTAATGATATACTGAACATTCACGTGTTATTTCCAGAACTTATTTTTGTGTTCAGTCTCCATTGATACAGGTATTTTGTGTTTAAGGGGTTGGTCTCTAGAAGTATCTTGCATTCTTGTCACTTGACCATAATAAAACAATTTTGCTGCTTTTTTTTGTTTTTAATTTATATGCTCAATAAATAGATTAGCATTACAATTTTGGCAGTTTGTCTCATGTAAAGAACAAAAATGTGAAATGTAGCATACAATCTAGGGGAGGGGGGAATTGACTTGTTGATATAGCCTTTTCATGTGAAACTGGTCTGAATTCTAGTGAAGTAAAAGGGGTGTGTCTACATCTTACAATAGCTCCTAGTCTAGTTGACTTGGTTGACTGTTGCAGAACTTTATTTCCCCAAGACTGCTGCTCAAGTCTCATTTTAAAGCAATGAACTTATTCCTTGAGTTAGCCTGGTACTGCAGGGTTGGAGCAAAAAGCCTGCACAGCAAGTAGCTCGTCAAGACTGAAGCGGTTTTATCCACAGTGCCTCTCCCTTTACTGTCAAACTCTCTTTCTAGGTTTCATGTTACTTCTATTCTCTCTTCCCTGGCTCTGAAATGTGCTTGTCCATGCAAATCACAATTGATTCTGACCACGTGAGCTACAGCTCTGAGATTCCAGTTGACAACTTGCCATGACCAGAATGAAACTCCTCATGAAGCTTATGTGAACAAGAAGCCAAATGAAAAGGGTAGCCACGATACAAATTAATGATTTATTTCAAAGGCAAATCTTTTTTTTTTTTTGTAACCTACACTCTTTTCAAACATACTGTAAGCCACACGTCAGTGAAATCCAACTGCAGCGTCATGGTTACTAATGGACGTACCATAAGGGGAAAAACAATTTGGTTTCACAAAGCACATAAAACACCAATATTTTTTGCAATGTGGTGTTGAAAGGCACTTTCATTTGTTTTTTAACAGGTGCTAAGCAAATCTAGCCTAATGATCCATAAAGTCATCGCAGAGAGATTCAGAATTAGAAAAGCGAGGACACAAATGGCCTAGCATCTGCTACAACTCCCTACCCCTAATTAACATGAATAAGCCAAACAATTACGAAGTGAGGTCACAATGGACGGACCAAGATAACATCTGAGGATGGACAGTGGCGTCTGATTGGGTGACAAAAGGCTGGGTCACACTTGTAGAAAACCAGGAAAAGGAAAGCACTTGTTTTATAGAGGTACATACAAAAAAACCTTAGGCAGTACAGAGTAGACTACTTCACGTCGTCTGATGGAGTCTGCTTGCTGCATCGGAGCTGTGGAGTGTGCAAGTGTACATATTTTCCTAACCGGTACAAAGCGGAAGTGGTGTTGATCCTTCTGGCACTTGGTCAGTCTGTTAGCCTACATGTGCTCCGGGTGGTTCTGCAAACACGTGATGAACTCTGTGACTGGATGGCCCTGGTAGCAGATCTGGTACACAGCGTTGAATAGTGGGAACCTGGGACAGGCGAGAGGGAGGGATTGTTGAGTTGTCACAGTCTTTGTCCTTTTGAGAATAACTGCATTGTTTGGACTATTTCTTCATATTTATCTTTTTATCTGCATTTTACTGAGGTGATAGAGCTAGAGGTTATTGGTAATTAAAATGTGTGGTTCAAGCCCTGAATGCTGATTGGCTGACAACCGTGGTATCTCAGACCATATACCATGGGTATGACAGAACATTTATTTTTACTGCTCTAATTACATTGGTAACCAGTTTATAATAGCAATAAGGCACCTCAGGATTTGTGGTATATGGCCAACATACCACGGTTAAGGTCTGTATCTAGGAACTCCGCGTTGCGTTGTGCTGTGCTTAAGAACAGCCCTTAGCTATGGTATATTGGCCATATACCACAACTCCTCAGGCCTTATTGCTTAAGTGAAACATCACATGAAATGTATCATCAGTTTCTTCAATGGGTGAAAGAGTGGTTTGATTTCTGTGCCTACTTGTCAAGCAGATTTTTGTTCTTTAGGATGACATGGACTTCAGATGCTGTTGCTGGTCCCTGGAGCTTCTGTCCATTCAGCATCTCTTTCTCCAGCTCTTCAATTGACTGAGCAGAATACAGAAATAGTAGTTAAGTCAAGACTACTATTGTGGTATTATACCACTCTCCAAAACAACAATATTGAACTGAAACTCACTCTTTACTAACGTTATCTCTGTCTCCCTTTATTTTCAAACCAAAAAATGACCGCGTTCATCTGCAGTATTTTCCTGCCTTCCAATCCTAAATGCTATAATTCAAACCTTTTTCATTTTTATGTCACCCCTGAAAGCCAATTAGTGAAGTCCCCTCTCTCACCTTCCCCCCTTTAGCGAAGGCTTCTGCCACTTTGCGGTTGCGGCCTCCGTAGCAGGTTGTGATGAGGTCGGCAACGCCGCAGCTCTCTAGGAAGGTGGCAGAGGAGACGGGCCCGGCAGTGCAGAAGATTCGTGCGAAGGCAATCATCTCCATCAGGCCCAACCGGATCACCGCCGCCTTGGTGTTGTCACCGAAGCCCAGGCCGTCACAGAAGCCCGCCCCCACCGCCACAATGTTCTTAAAGCCAGAGAAGAGAGCTGTGGTTAATGGCTTCAACACATTAGGACAGTCATTTCTTACCAGAACACTTTCTCTCATCTAAGCCCTCTTCTCACTACTCTTTTATGTTTTCAGTAAGAAGTAGATGAAGGGCAAGGAGAGAGTATACAACGAAATGATGAATTGAGATTCAGACATCGAGACAACATGACGAGACATTAGGATGAGGCCAAGCAGAATCTCTTAATAGTTGAGTGGGCACCTTCAGTGCTCCACAGATTTCAACCACATCGGACTCCTCCACTACCGTGACCCGGAAGTTACTGGTCTGCATGAGTTCCTTCAGCAAAGCCCCATGTTCTGTATTCTTACATCCTGGGGAGAGAGGGAGAATGAGAAAGACAAATTACCCTTTTCAATCCTAACATCCGTATCTTTCACAACCAGCCCATTCAAATACTTCACCACTCTTGTATTGTCATACTTAATGCTGGTTTAAGACCACATGGCTTAAATCAGAAAAACTTAAGGTCCATACCAGGGTCCAGGCTTATAAGCTGGTCACACAGTAAGGAACAACGTGGCCCGAGACATGCTCATTGTCATGTTTAAAACACACTGAAGAGAAATTACATGCCAGAGTTCACTAGTGCTGCATACAATAACAAGTGTACAGAACTACCGTAAAACAAGCCAGCTCACTCTCTGTAATGTAAACAGTCAGACTTTTACCTCCATGCTGATGTGGCAGTCTTGAGCAGAGACATTGTTTTATTGCAGGTTGATTAAATCTGGCACAGGTTGTCCTTACAAAAACAAGTTTAACCTATTTACTTTTACTACTCCAGTTCAGTTTCTAACAATTAAACTTCTAACATCTATGTTGAATACCTTTACTAATGTCTACACACACACGCTGACAAAATGAACCAACTCTCAAAACTTTTCAGGTTGCACTGTGCTGTACAATCTATCCAAACTATTAAGAGACATTTTCAGAAAGGGAAAAAGACAAGGGACAGCACGCCATTCAAAAGTATGTAGGATGCAATGATAACCCAGCCCACAAAGCTCATTTTCACAATGTTCATCTCTCCAAATGTTCCCCTTCACCCAATGAGTCTAACCGATAGTGGTCTCACAGAACTTCTCATCAGCGACCTCGTTGGCAATGTTGGCCCCCATCAGCACACTCATGGTGATGCTCAGCTTCTCCTGGATCACATCAGAGATGAGCTTCAGCCCATCAGGACCTTCATCCACACCCTGGATTAGAACACACAGCACATGAGTACTCAGTACACAGAACGCACAATAAAGCAATTCAAGAGAGGTACTGTACATTACTACAGTGGAGCAGTTAACTTCACATTAACACAATCAGAATCGGTCAACATGACTTATTTACTATCGCTAATACTGCACAATTTAAACACTTGGCCCCCAATCCACCCCTTCCCTAATACATTGTGCTATAAATTGTGCCTTCCTGTATTATACTTACACTATTATACTTATGTCTATTCTGTTCTACTGAGCCATTTACTCATATTCTTATATTTTATTTTTTGTTATTGTTGTTGCATTGTCGAGAAGAATCCTTCAAGTAAGCATTTCGTTGGACAGTGCATACCATGTGTATACTGTACATACGACTAATAAAACTTAACTACTGCTTTAACATTTTTAGTGAGGGTTTCTCGGACACAGATTAACCCTGCGTTCATAACCAAGTGGGAAGGTGGTATTTACCATATATACGACTGGGAAAAATCCACTTGAACGCCCCTCCAACTGGTAATTACAAGTGGGAAAGTCATCTATCATCCCTGTACTCTGACGTCTTCTACATGCTGACCTCTGACGTCACCTACTATTGGAATTCTCTCGATAACAGCATTTTTGTTAATTAAATCCAACAACAAGACATGATTTATACAAAGCAATATATTACTATTTTATGGTTGACGCAGCTTGTTGGCCATTTGCCAATTGGCGTTTCTAAACGAGTTCAAAGCACGTGAATGCATCTAACTGGTATTTACGACTTCACAACTGCTCATTTCTACCTTCCCACTTGGTTATGAATGCAGCATAAAGCCTAACATTTACATTTACATTTAAGTCATTTAGCAGACGCTCTTATCCAGAGCGACTTACAAATTCTACTAACCCTGGACAATGGAGATTCTCCATTTAGGTTGCATTTTAGTCCAGGGTTAGTTTTACTGTAATCTGTGTACCGTAAATCACCCCATAATTTGTAATGCAAGAGGCTGAAGGAGTCAATGATTGACAGAGCATGATAATGGGGGTCAGATAGTTTCTTCCAAGTATCAAGCTAAGGACAGAGTAGGACAATGTTTCTCAATGATTGAGAAAATGAACAAGCACCGATTTCATAAGTTCTCAAGTGCTAGTTTAAATTACAATGGTCCCCAAAGGAGCACCAAACCCAGCCAATCCGGTCCCTTATGTAAGAAAAGGTTGAGAAATACACACAGCACATTCACAGTGAGGAGAGCATGGGTATTAGGATAGATTTACATTAGTAAAGTATATGTAGTGAGCTCTATATATAGTATATATATATATAGTATATAGACAAATATATTATATAGACAAACAAAATAAGGATAGCAATTCAACTTCTACAGGAGCTTCTCATCTAAACCATATTGCACATAGTATTGCACAATTGATTAATGAAATGATTCACAAATGTGCAGATATTTTAAGAGGGGTTGGGTTAAATGCGGAAGACACATTTGGTGTGGGAGAGCCTATGTCTTTACACTGTACCACTCAGAGGGTGGTATGTGGTACAGTATAAAGAGAAATTTGAATATAGATCTGTCTCTTTAGACTACACAAGTATCTCTTCTGGACCTAGTTTGTGTTGTCAAAGTTTAGTAGTGTAGTGTAGAGAGGCCCTTAGCCAAACCTTGATGAGTGACATTCCTAGTGCATCGCTCTTTATCTTCCCCTTCATGGTGTCACACACTCTGCCGATGAACTGGTGGGGGATCACAAACACTAGGATGTCTGCTTCCTTGGCAGCGTCCACCAACTCAGCAACAGCCAACTGGGAGAGAGACAGAAGAGGGGACAGTCAGGGCACTGGCCTTAGCCTGTGTGTCCCATGTAGTCCTTGCACATTGTAAACTTAATCCGTTCTCACTTCTAAAGAGCGTGTGCAGCAAAGCACAAAGCTAAATCAAAGGTATAAAAATGTGGCTTCCTGACAAAAACAATTTAATGAGAAAGTTTAATTTTACAATTGTGTTATATAATGCAGTGACTGGTTGGTCTGTGCTAAATCAGTCAAGCCAGGTGGCAGGGATTCACAAAACTATCATGGTGGGGATTGTAGTGAGAGGTACAGAGAGCTGCAAGGACAGCTGCAGTTGCAACACATAATAACTGAGCTAGGGCTGACCCTTTACACACATGGACCAGCAGCAGGCCTCTGGCCCTATTCCCCACAGTAGTTTATTACTCATCACATTAGGGCCTCCTAGTTGTGGCGGAACAAACAGCCACAAACAAGCACAAAAGAAAAGTAGGATTACAACACATAGTGGCATTTAATGTGTTTCTCACCACATTGGGGGGTAGCTTGTGTCCAGGCAGGTACTTGACATTCTCATGGTCGGTGTTAATGATGTCTGTCAGCTTGCGACCATCCACCATCTCTTCAAACACCCACATGGTCACGGTGTTGTCAAACTTGGAGTTCTGCGCAGCATTGGAACCCACTATTTTGGCAATAGCAGAGCCCCTGTATAGTAGAGAAATTGCAATATAATCATGCCTTTAAATTTGTCGTCCATGATTTACAAGGGTAATCTCATTATTCTATTTTGTCTGAGATTTTCAGAAAGAACAACTGAACTGTGCACATGCACCCTAGATTGAACAATGCAAATGCCTGAAATACTTTTTGGAAAGGAGCCCAGAGCACAAACAACTTAATCGTATTGCAAATTTGCAACTTGCAAGATTTACATTTGGATGAGTTATCAACTAACGTTTTTACTTTTACTACACGGACCCCTGCTGAACCATCACGACTGGTCTGCCGACGTAACCGCACGAGGGGGCTACAATAGACGTCTTCCGTCGCAAAGTCCCTCTAAGGCCCTTCTGCCCGCCTGCTAGCCCTGGCCCGCTAGCTGTATGAATTGCTGTGTCTCCAGCCCGTCCAGCTACTCATTGGACCCTATGATCACTCGGCTACGCATGCCTCTCCCTAATGTCAATATGCCTTCTCCATTGCTGTTTTGGGAAGTGATTATTGTTTTGTTTCACTGTAGAGCCTCCAGCCCTGCTCAATATGCCTCAGATAACCCTCTGGTCCCACCTTCCACACATGCAGTGACCTCTCCTGGTTTAATTGGTGTCTCTAGAGACAATACCTCTCTCATCGTCACTCAATGCCTAGGTTTAACTCCACTGTATTCACATCCTACCATGCTTTTGTCTGTACATTATGCATTGAATCTATTCTACCGCGCCCAGAAACCTGCTCCTTTTACTTTGTTCCGTACGTACTAGACGACCAGTTCTTATAGCCTTTAGCCGTACCCTTATCCTACTCCTCCTCTGTTCTTCTGATGATGTAGAGGTTAATCCAGGCCCTGCAGTGCCTAGTTCTACTCCCACTCCCCAGGCGCTCTCATTTGTTGACTTCTGTAACCATAAAAGCCTTGGCTTCATGCATATTAACATTAGAAGCCTCCTCCCCAAGTTTGTTTAATTCACTGCTTTAGCACACTCTTCCAACCTGGATGCCCTAGCCATGTCTGAATCCTGGTTTAGGAAGGCCACCAAAAACCCTGAAATGTCCATCCCTAACTACAGTGAGGGAAAAAAGTATTTGATCCCCTGCTGATTTTGTACGTTTGCCCATTGACAAAGAAATTATCAGTCTATAATTGTAATGGTAGGTTTATTTGAACAGTGAGAGACAGAATAACAACAAAATAATCCAGAAAAACACGTCAAAAATTTTATAAATTGATTTGCATTTTAATGAGGGAAATAAGTATTTGACCCCTCTGCAAAACATGACTTAGAACTTGGTGGCAAAACCCTTGTTGGCAATCACAGTTTCTTTTAGTTGGCCACCAGGTTTGCACACATGGGATTTTGTCCCACTCCTCTTTGCAGATCTTCTCCAAGTCATTAAGGTTTCGAGGCTGACGTTTGGCAACTCGAACCTTCAGCTCCCTCCACAGATTTTCTATGGGATTAAGGTCTGGAGACTGGCTAGGCCACTCCAGGACCTTAATGTGCTTCTTCTTGAACCACTCCTTTGTTGCCTTGGCCGTGTGTTTTGGGTCATTGTCATACTGGAATACCCATCCAGGACCCATTTTCAATGCCCTGGCTGAGGGAATGAGGTTCTCACCCAAGATTTGACGGTACATGGCCCTGTCCATCGGCCCTTTGATGCGGTGAAGTTGTCCTGTCCCCTTAGCAGAAAAACACCCCCAAAGCATGTTTCCACCTCCATGTTTGACGGTGGGGATTGTGTTCTTGGGGTCATGGGCAGCATTCCTCCTCCTTCAAACACGGAGAGTTTAGTTGATGCAAAAGAGCTCCATTTTGGTCTCATCTGACCACAACACTTTCACCCAGTTGTCCTCTGAATCATTCAGATGTTCATTGGCAAACTTCAGACAGGCATGCATATGTGCTTTGTTGAGCAGGGGGACCTTGCGGGCGCTGCAGGATTTCAGTCCTTCACGGCGTAGTGTGTTACCAATTGTTTTCTTGGTGACTATGGTCCCAGCTGCCTTGAGATCATTGACAAGATCCTCCTGTGTAGTTCTGGGCTGATTCCTCACCGTTCTCATGATCATTGCAACTCCACGAGGTGAGATCTTGCATGGAGCCCCAGGTCGAGGGAGATTGACAGTTATTTTGTGTTTCTTCCATTTACAAATAATCGCACCAACTGTTGTCACCTTCTCACCAAGCTGCTTGGCGATGGTCTTGTAGCCCATTCCAGCCTTGTGTAGGTCTACAATCTTGTCCCAGACATCCTTGGAGAGCTCTTTGGTCTTGGCCATGGAGGAGAGTTTGGAATCTGATAGATTGCTTCTGTGGACAGGTGTCTTTTATACAGGTAACAAACTGAGATTAGGAGCACTCCCTTTATGAGTGTGCTCCTGATCTCAGCTCGTTACCTGTATAAAAGGCACCTGGGAGCCAGAAATCTTTCTGATTGAGAAGGGGTCAAATAGTTATTTCCCTCATTAAAATGCAAATCAATTTATAACATTTTTGACATGCGTTTTTCTGGATTGTTGTTGTTATTCTGTCTCTCACTGTTCAAATATACCTACCATTAAAATGATAGACCGATCATTTCTTTGTCAGTGGGCAAACGTACAAAATCAGCAGGGGATCAAATTGTTTTTTCCCTCACTGTATAATATTTTCTGACAAGATAGAACTGCCAGAGGGGGCAGATTTGCAAACTACTGCCAAGATAGACTGCAGAGTTATGTCTTACTATCCAGGTCTGTGCCCAAACAATTTGAGCTTCTACTTTTAAAAATCCACCTTTCCAGAAACAAGTCTCTCACCGTTGCCGCTTGCTATAGACCACCTTCTGCCCCAGCTGTGCCCTGGACACCACATGTGAATTGATTGCCCCCCATCTATCTTTTGAGCTTGTGCTGTTAGGTGACCTAAACTGGGACATGTTTAACACCCTGGCCATCCTACAATCTAAGCTTGATGCCCTAAATCTCACACAAATTATCAATGAACCTACCAGGTACAACTCCAAATCCATAAACACAGGCACCCTCATAGATATAATCCTAACCAACCTGCCCTCCAAATACACCTCTGCTGTTTTCAACCAGGATCTCAGCGATCACTGCCTCATTGCTTGTGTCCGTAATGGGTCTGCGGTCAAACGATCACCCCTCATCACTGTCAATCGCTCCCTATAACACTTCTGCAAACAGACCTTTCTAATCGACCTGGAAGGATATTGACCTCATTCCATCAGTAGAAGATGCCTGGTTATTCTTTAGAAGTGCTTTCCTCACAATCTTAAATAAGCATGCCCCATTCAAGAAATGTTGAACCAGGAACAGATATAGCCTGTGGTTCACTCCAGACCTGACTGCCCTTGACCAGCGCAAAAAAACCTCCTGTGGCGTACTGCATTAGCATCGAACAGCCCCCGCGATATGCAACTTTTCAGGGAAGTTAGGAACTAAATGGCAGTTACGAAAGCTAAGGCTATCTTTTTCAAACAGAAATTTGCATCCTGTAGCACAAACTCAAAAAAGTTTTGGGACACTGTAAAGTCCATGGGGAATAAGAGCACCTCCTCCGAGCTGCCCACTGCACTGAGGCTAGGAAACACTGTCACCACCGATAAATCCACAATAATTGAGAGTTTCAAAAAGCATTTTTCTACGGCTGGCCATGTTTTCCACTTGGCCACCCCTACCCTGGTCAACAGCCCTGCACCCCCCAAAGCAACTTTCCCAAGCCTCCCCCATTTCTCCTTCGCCCAAATCCAGATTGCTGATGTTCTGAAAGAGCTGCAAAATCTGGACCCCTACAAATCAGCAGGGCTAGACAATCTGAACCCTCTCTTTCCAAAATTATCAGCTGAAATTGTTGCAACCCCTATTACTAGACTGTTCAACCTGTCTTTCGTATCATCTGAGATCGCCAAAGATTGGAAAGCTGCCGCGGTCATCCCCCTCTTCAAAGGGGGAGACACTCAACAGCCTTGGTTTCTCAAATGACCCCCTCGCCTGGTTCACCATCTACTTCTCTGATAGAGTTCAGTGTGTCAAAACAGAGGGCCTGTTGTCTGGACCTCTGGCAGTCTCTGGGGCTGCCACAATTCTAGGGGCCGACTCTTTTCTCTGTGTACATCAATGATGTCGCTCTTGCTGCTGGTGATTCTCATATCCACCTCTACGCAGACAACACCATTCTGTATACTTCTGGCCCTTCTTTGGACACTGTGTTAACTAACCTCCAGACGAGCTTCAATGCCATACAACTCTACTTCCGGTGCCTCCAACTGCTCTTAAATGCAAGTAAAACTAAATGCATGCTCTTCAACCGATCGCTGCCCGCTCCTGCCCGCCCATCCAGCATCACTACTCTGGACGGTTCTGACTTAGAATATGTGGACAACTACAAATAACTAGGTGTCTGGTTAGACTGTAAAATCTCCTTCCAGACTCACATTAAACACTTTCAATCCTAAATTAAATCTAGAATCGGCTTCCTATTTCACAACAAATCATCCTTCACTCATGCTGCCAAACATACCCTTGTAAAACTGACTATCCTGCCAATCCTTGACTTCGGCGATGTCCTTTACAAAATAGCCTCCAACACTTTACTCAGCAAATTGGATACAGACTATCACAGTGCCATCTGTTTTGTCACCAAAGCCCCATATACTACCCACCACTGTGACCTGTATGCTCTCATTGGCTGATCCTCGCTTCATATTCGTCGCCAAACCCACTTGCTCCAGGTCATCTATAAGTCTTTGCTAGGTAAAGCCCCGCCTTATCTCAGCTCACTGGTCACCATAGCAGCACCCACCCATAGCACACGCTCCAGCAGGTATATTTCCCTGGTCACCCCCAAAGCCAATTTCTCAATTGGCCGCCTTTCCTTCCAGTTCCCTGCTGCCAATGACTGGAACGAACTGCAAAAATCACTGAAGCTGGAGACTCATATCTCCCTCACTAACTTTAAGCACCAGCTGTCAGAGCAGCTCACAAATCATTGCACCTGTACACAGCCCATCTGTAAATAGCCCATCCAACTACCTCATCCACATACTGTATTTATTTATTTATTTTGCTCCTTTGCACCCCAGTATCTCTACTTGCACATTTATCTTCTGCACATCTATCACTCCAGTGTTTACTTGATAATTACCTTGCCACTATAGCCTATTTTATTGCCTTTACCTCCCTTATCTTACCTAATTTGCACACACTGTATATATACTTTTTTTCTACTGTATTATTGACTGTATGTTTGTTTAGTCCATGTGTAACTCTGTGTTGTTGTATATGTCGAACTGCTTTGTTTTATCATGGCCAGATCACAGTTGTAAATGAGAACTTGTTCTCAACTAGCCTACCTGGTTAAATAAAGGTGAAATTAAAAAATTAAAAACATAATTTTGCCTATTTAAGATCTGCATATCAGCTACCCATCAGGAGTTAGTTGGAGCCTATTTGCAATGACAATCAATGTGTTTACACAGCGCGAAATCCAGTATTTTCTTCTTCGCTATGGTCAGCTCGTCAAAAATGGACGTATAGGCCTACAATTGAAATCACTGAGGACAATTTAGCATACGGAGTGAAACCTCCGGACAGCAGCTTACCAACTAATGCCCCATTCATACGGCAGGGTAGCCTAGTGGTTAGAGCGTTGGACTAGTAACTGGAAGGTTGCAAGTTCAAGCCCCTGAGCTGACAAGGTACAAATCTGTCATTCTGCCCCTGAACAGGCAATTAACCCATTGAAAATAAGAATTTGTTCTTAACTGACTTGCCTAGTTAAATAAAAGTAAAATAAATATTACAACTGAGCAGTCTTTTGTGTTCCACCGGATGTAATTCATTTCCACGCATGGGGACCGTGGACAACAATGTCGTATCACAGTTGCCCCCTGCGGGTTAATTTTTCCCCAAACTTTGCATTGTCTTTAGTGCAGCCAGATTCCGTTAATAGAACAGGAAGTAACCAAACCACAGAACAAGATGAAAATATGTGGTTTTCGGTGATGGTATAGCTAGTAAGTTGTAAACACTTACCATTCCTGAAAGTGAGTACTATTTTAATCGTAATATTAAATAATACACATTGGCTGTTAAATGGATGGCTGTCGCCTTCCGTTTTTGTTTATTGTGATGATAATTATGTTTGTTTTTGAGGATAAGTATTAGGTGGTTGGTAGCTACAGTATCTTCAACCTAGACTAGCTTTTAGCTTGCTAACTAGCTAGCTGCTCTGTAAGCTAGCTTGACTTGCTAGAAAGTTTGAGAAAAAAGTTGAGAAAAAAATCAACTAAACAAAACAAGTTTTATTATCACCTGAAACAATATTGCGAATGAAAAGGTCATATTTTGCAATCTCCCAAAATAAATGCGATCTCTGACAAAAGACTATGGCTCTCCTCCATCTTGTCTTGCGTTGTGAAACCCTATGAAGGTCTGTCAGTGTATGACAAAACAAGAGGAAAAATGCCCATGCACTACCAAATTAATTGAACCTTGTGCAGCCATTCTACCATAACAACTCTCAACAGAAGTTGAAAGCGGTCCGTATTGACCCTGTTCTGGGTCCGGATCCGGATCGCAGTCTGCCAGTTGAGTATGGCTGCCCTATGCTCTCCGTCCAGTAGCGGAACGAGATTACATGAAGATGACGTACGGTGTAATAAAATATATGTCACGATGTACTGTAAACAAGGCATACTGCCTCGATCAGACCGACAGCATCATTGCATTTTGGTACACTGGAAGCACATACATTTCTAATAGAACGCTGTGTTTGCCTTGCAGCATTGCGTTGTAGAGGCAGTTGCAGTGCATAACTGTGGTCTGTGTGGTGCATATGTTGGATATATCAAACATACGCATCAAACTGTATGTATAGACTTGGCAGAAATAGCAGCATAAGGTGAATGTTGAACTTTGGTTGCACACATATCCAGTAAAAATGTTGGGTTACATAATGGAAAAAGTTTGACGGTAGAATTTATGATGCTGTCGGTCTGATCCAGGTACAAGCACGGCAGACACCGACATTTTTTGGAGGTCTTTTTTTGGTCCACTCCAGACCGGCCTTGATTTTAACATCCAAGGACATAGATTTTTGGTCCAGATCGGACCAAATCTGAAACAATCATAGACCTCTATGTTTGGTTCAGAGTTTGTCCGGTCTGGACCGGCCCTGATTTGGCCCAAACATAGATTTCTATAACCAAATGTGTACTTGTTTGGTGGTTGAGCTCATTAGAATAATACCCAGCATGCTTTGCAAACTGTTTTTTACATGTACATTTTGGTAATTCAGAAGACACTTATCTTATAAGGTAGATAAGCAACAACATACCACAGTCATATCAAGAAAACAATATTTATGTAACCAAATCTTTTTCTAGTTGAAGTGGTCTATTGGATTATTCTGTAGATTGGACACTTTGAACATTATTGCTACAAGTTTTAAAGCTTTTTGGGAGCTTTTTGTTGCACCCTCAACAACTACTGTGATTATTATTATTTGACCATGATGGTCATCTATGAACATTTGAACATCGTGCCATGTTCTGTTAAAATCTCCACCCGGCACAGCCAGAAGAGGACTGGCCACCCTCATAGCCTGGTTCCTCTCTAGGTTTCTTCCTAGGTTTTGGCCTTTCTAGGGAGTTTTTCCTAGCCGCTGTGCTTCTACACCTGCATTGCTTGCTGTTTGGGGTTTTAGACTGGGTTCCTGTACAGCACTTTGAGATATAAACTGATGTAAGAAGAGCTATATAAATACATTTGATTTGATATTCTATGTTGCAATGTTCAGTTGGCTCCTCTTTCCTATAATACATACTAAATCATTATAAATATGAAATAATTATTTTGATACATCTTAATGCTTACTTAATTGAGAATGTATGTGCGGTTGAAATTTGGCCATAGAATCAATCAGCCAAAACATTGTATTTTCAATGTCTGGAAATAACGTATTTTCAACTTTCATTCAGAACCGAAAATAAACCTGAAATCAACGTCAGTAAAATACATCTTTTCAACGTGCGGAAAATACATATTTTCAATATCCCGGGAAAAAAACGTATTTTCAACGATCATTCAGAACCGAAAATGAACCTGAAATCAACGTCAGTAAAATACGTATTTTCAACGTGCGGAAAATACAGATTTTCAATATCCCGGAAAAATACGTATTTTCAACGATCATTCAAAACCGAAAATGAACCGAATTTCAAACGTCTGAAAAAAACAATAAAACATTCCGAAAATACATATATTAAACGTCCGGAAAATACGTCTTTTCGACTTTCATTCAGACCCTAAAATGGACCTAACTTCAACGCCTGTAAAATACTTTGACGTCTTTTCAACGTAATTTTTGCTTATCGGAATCATTTCGTTCCATATTGTCCATTTTATTTTGACCTGTTCTGTTTTAAGGATATGGTATTTGTTGTTAACATATTCACATCCAAGCCCATATTTATTTGATAGCCATACATGTGGGCTATTTGATCGGAGATACAGTACATGCATGATGTAGGCCTATAACAAAGGTTATGTCTCATAACATTGTCATAAATACAGTATGGTCTCCAGTCTGTAGTCTAAAGCAAAATCACATGGGCTCCTACGCGTTCTGCTATGATTGACTATATGCTGCGTCTCTCTAGCAACAGCACCCGGTACACCCACACACAAACACAAACACAAAGTATTCGATATAAATATGTTTTCTTACCAATTGCCAGAGCCAATAATGCAGACTTTCTTGGGAGTTGACATTGAAAAGACCCTTGTCGACTGACAAAAATGGCACACCGTTACAAACCGGGCTGCAGTGTGTACTGGATATTCACAGGGGTACTTTGTATGTAAAGGCAGTGCACAGCGGAGTTGGTAAATCTTGTTCTTATTTCATTGGTTAGTCTGAGGGGAGACAGTCCCACCCACTGCTTTCAGCCAAATCCTATGAAACTTTTGGCCGCTGAATAACTCGGCCAAAAGTTCCATGTGGGCAGATTTTTATTGAGGTCATTCTGAAAATTAAAAATCATTCTTTATGTTTTCAAAAAGAAAAACAGGTGCAAACATCGCAATCTCTTCATTATTCTCAATGAGAAACGATCAAATCCAAGCTGAGACTTGCAACCTTGGATGACTGGATATATGTACCTTGGATAAAATACAGCCTTTGTTAACATATTAGTTTAGCAGGGCTTGCACACACAACATTCCACGGATCTAAATTCAAATTCATCTATTTTGGTATCCTCAGATGGCAATGGGTGTTGTTCATTGTCTCAATGTGAATTTCAGAGACCATTATCTCATATCCAACACTAACTGGCAGAAGGAGACTCTTGTGTGAGACTATTGGATTATTGAAACAATAGGGGACCTTGTTTGGGTTGGTGACTGGTCACAAGGGAACACAGCCATTCCAATGAAATAATAGATTCAGCAGTTTAGACTCAGACTCAGACTCAAGACTCTTAACTCCCTTTTACCCCATGTTGTAAATAAATATTTTGGTATTGTATGTATGTGTTTCTTCGGTTTCTCTGTAGTACAGGAAAGGTATAGCTGGCATGGATATGAAAGAGTAAAAAGTTTGGGCCATCTTGAAAAAAAAAAAAAGTCTGTCTTCAGATCTTGTCAAAAATGAAGCCAGATTCCACTGAATTGAAATTTCATTTACTTTATTGTTGCTTTTTAGATAAATAAAACATCTGAAAACATGTAAACTGGTAGGCATAGTATTTATAGAAAAACAAAAGTAAAATCACATACACATGGCTACATTAATTACATCAAGAACATTAGGCAAGACTATGCAACCACCATCAGAACATTATCCATAGTCCTTCCTTGCAGTATCTTATTTACATGTTCATGGTACTGTTGTGCTTGAGAATAACACTACACAGTTACACACTGTCACACAACTCCCCCTTTCCTATGATAAATACATCTAGCATGGCTAAATGAGGCATGAGTGATAAGAGATCGTTTCAGTAAGTGCTCCTAACTACCTCCAATGGTTCCTACCCAAATATATTGTAGTAACAGTGGTCCAATTGTTTAACTTTTGAGAGTCAGGCCATATTTCCATTGTCAAAAAAGTGGATCGACATCTCTCGTCATCTAGTTCTATCTCATCTACTCATTTGGCTGTAAAACTTTCACACTTCTTACGTAAGAAAATACAAATGTTGACGTCTCTGTTTTATTACTTAGAAAATGGTGAACAATCTTTTCAATTGAATAATTACTTTTTTTTCACTCTATAATACAAGATGAAAAATCAACTTCATTGAATTATGTCAAATTGGCCAATTGGACAGAAGCAGTAAATTACAAAAGGGGCCAATTTCGGGACTGCAATTCATTAACTTGAGAAAGTGTACTCTTGAAGTATTACACACACACACATACACTCAAAACACACACACACACTAAAAAAGGGCATGCACATAAACACAACCATACAAACAAACAGACCAAAATTGTAGCACAGACAAACATGCCAATATACTGCGAGGACATTTCCCACCATCCCACACCCAAAGCCAAAATCTCTTAGTCCTGCTTGCTATATCTAAATGTAGCCCAAGTAAAATTACATTCTTAGAAGACAATAGAATAACTATTTTAATTTGTACGTGGATTAACATTGCCACTTTCATGACATTGCAGTCATTATGATCCAGCAGGCTATACGTGGCTTGCACTACTCTTGCACCCGTGTGACTTCAGTGCTATTGAATTGTTACATATTGCCCATTATCAAGCTTTATACTCTGACATCTGTCCACTTTTGAATCAAATTGAAATGCTCCATTTTCTTACTTCCTTGTGTTCTGATTGGCTCAGCAGGTGACGTCCTCTGGGTTGCTCCTCCCTGCGTGATGAGGTAGAATATTGGCAGAGTATGGAGGTGGTGCATGAGTATTGTCATGGAGAGACTGGGGTGAATAATGTGAAATGGAAGGTTAGTGACAAAAAAAAGTGGGAGTATAACACAAGAAAAAGACAAGTTAAACCCAAACTCCCTGAAAGACAACCAGTGAGAAAGCAGAGATTGAACAGACAACATACAGTCAGGCATATAAAAGTGTATCCTTCTGCAGATCTGCTTCATATATTAAATGCACAACATATTATAAAGCCCCCTTTTGAATCCAAGTGCCACATTACCCACTGAGAGCGTTGTAAAGTACGAAAGCAAAAATACTTTAAAGTACTACTTAAGTAGTTTTCTGAGGTATCGGTACTTTAAGTTACTATTATAATATTTGACCATTTTTCTTTTACTTCACAACATTCCTAAAAAAATGAATGTACTTTTTACTCCATACATTTTCCCTGACACCCAAATGGGACAGGAAAATGGTCCAATTCACACACTTATCTAGAGAACAGCACTGGTTATCATAATGCCTCTTATCTGGACTCGCTAAACATAAATGCATCGTTTGTAAATCATGTCTGAGTGTAGGAGTGTGCCCGTGGCTATCCATAAATAAAAAAATACACGAAAACTGTGCCGTGTGGTTTGGAATTTTAATGACTTTCACTTTTGAAACTTAAGTATATTTTAGCAATTACATTTACTTTTGATACTTATGTATATTTAAAACCAAATACCTTTAAACTTTTACACAAGTATGACAATTTGGTACTTTTTCAACAACCGCCTACTGTGCAAACCACGAAATTTCAAAATCGATTATGGGGTAATATTTGGTTGAGATGTTGATTCATGAGATTACATACTATATTCATCTACTCAAATAGACAGACAGAAGTTTATTGAATTTCCCATGTGTCACTATGCTCGCAACCATCTAAAAGTCAAACCAAATTCCAATGGAAAAAACAATGTCTGAATGTTGTTTTAGTTGTCATCCAAATGTCTATCACTGCTCTTTCAACCATGTAAAAGCGAAATTCAAATGAGAATACAATGTCAGATATTTTGTTTATTTATACAACGGATTAATGTGTTATCACTTTGCTTAATCGAATAGCAGAACCAAATGACTTGGATTGTGGTTGAGATTACATTAAACGTACAATACCAGTCAAAAGTTTGGACACACTAACTTATTGAGGGTTTTTCTTAATTTTTACTATTTTCTACATTTTAGAATAATAGTGAAGACATCAAAACTATGAAATAACACATATGGAATCATGTAGTAACCAAAAAAGTGTTAAACAAATAAAAATATATTTATATTTGATATTCTTCAAAGTAGCCACCCTTTGCCTTGATGACAGCTTTGCACACTCTTGCCATTCTCTCAACCAGATTCATGAGATATTCACCTGGAATGCTTTTCAATTAACTTCTTTGGGACTGGGGGGGCAGTATTGAGTAACTTGGATGAATAAGGTGCCCAGAGTAAACTGCCTGCTCCTCAAGCCCAGTTGCTAATATATGCATATCATTAGTAGATTTGGATAGAAGACACTCTGAAGTTTCTAAAACTGTTTGAATGATGTCTGTGAGTATAGCAGAACTCATATGGCAGGCAAAAACCTGAGAAAAAAATCCAACCCGGAAGTGGGAAATCTGAGGTTTGTAGTTTTTCAAGTCATTGCCTATCAAAAATACAGTGTTTATGTGGTCCTATTGCACTACCTAAGGCTTCCACTAGATGTCACCAGTCTTTAGAACCTTGTTTGATGCTTCTACTGTGAAGGAGGGGGGAATGGGAGCTGAATGAGTCAGAGGTCTGCGAGAGTGGCATGAGCTGATCACGCGCGCTCACGGGAGAGGTAGCTGTGTTCCATCACATTTCTACAGACAAAGAAATTCTCAGGTTGGAACATTATTGAAGATTTATGTTGAAAACATCACAAAGACACTTCGTTTGACATGTTTCTACGAACTGTAATATGACTTTTCGTCTGGACTTGCCCACGCGTCGTGAGTTTGGATTGCGTACTAAGCGTGCAAACAAAAAGGAGGTATTTGGACATAAATTATAGACTTTATCAAACAAATCAAACATTTATTGTGGAACTGGGATTCCTGGGAGTGCATTCTGATGAAGATCATCAAAGGTAAGTGAATATTTATAATGCTATTTCTGACTTTGTTGACTCCACAACATGGCGGATATCTGTATGGCTTGTTTTGTTGTCTGAGCGCTGTTCTCAGATTATTGCATGGTGTGCTTTTTCGGTAAAGCTTTTTTAAATCTGACACAGCGGTTGCATTAAGGAGAAGTGGATCTAAAATTCCATGCACAACACTTGTATCTTTTAGCAATGTTTATTATGAGTATTTCTGTAAATTGATGTGGATCTTTGCAAAATCACCAGATGTTTTGGAACTACTGAACGTAACGCGCCAATGTAAACTGAGATTTTTGGATATAAATATGAACTTTTTCAAACAAATGTGTAACATGAAGTCCTATGAGTGTCATTTGATGAAGATCATCAAAGGTTAGTGATTCATTTTATCTCTATTTCTGCTTTTTGTGACTCCTCTCTTTGTCTGGAAAAATGGCTGTGTTTTTCTGTGACTAGGTACTGACCTAACATAATCGTTTGTTGTACTTTCGTCGTAAAGCCTTTTTGAAATCAGACACTGTGGCTGGATTTACAACAAGTTTATTTTTACAATGGTGTGAAATACTTGTATGTTTGAGGAATTTTAATTATGGGATTTCTGTTGTTTTGAATTTGGCGCCCTGCACTTTCACTGGCTGTTGTTGAGGTGGGACGCTACCGTCCCCAATATCCCAGAGGTTAACAGTTGTGCCTGGTTAAAAACGTATTTGTGGAATTTCTTTCCTTCTAAATGCTTTTGAGTTGTGTTGTGACATGGTAGGTGTGGTATACAGAAGATAGCCCTATTTGGTAAAAGACCAAGTCCATATTATGACAAGAAAAGCTCAAATAAGCAAATAGGAATGACAGTCCATCATTACTTTAAGACATGGTCAGTCAATCCGGAAAATGTCAAAAACTTTGAAAGTTTCTTCAAGTGCAGTCGCAAAAACCATCAAGTGCTATGATGAAACTGGCACTCATGAGGACCGCCACAGGAAAGGAAGACCCAGAGTTACCTCTGTTGCAGAGGATAATTTAATTAGTGTTAACTGCACCTCAGATTGCAGCCCAAATAAACACAGAGTTCAAGTAACAGACACATCTCAACATCAACTGTTCAGAGGAGACAACATGAATCAGGCCTTCATGGTTGAATTGCTGCAAAGAAACCACTACTAAAGGACACCAATAATAAGAAGATTATGGCTTGTGCTAAGAAACCCGAGCAATGGACATTAGACCGGTGGAAATCTGTCCTGTCGTCTGATGAGTCCAAATTTGAGATTTTTGGGTCCAACCACTGTGTCTTTGTGAGACGCAGAGTATGTGAACAGATGGTCTCTGCATGAGTGGTTCTCACTGTGAAGTATGGAGATGTGGTGGTGTGGGGGTGCTTTGCTGGTGACTGTCTGTGATTTATTTAGAATTCAAGGCACACTTAACCAGCATGGCTACCACAGCATTCTGCAGTGATACGCCATTCCAACAGGTTTGCGCTTAGTGGGATTATCATTTGTTTTTCAACAGGACAATGACCCAAAAACACACCTTCAGGCTGTGCAAGGACTATTTGACCAAGAAGGAGAGTGATGAGTGCTTCATCCGATGACTTGGTCTCCACAATCACCTGACCTCAACCCAATTGAGATGGTTTGGAATGAGTTGGACCGCAGAGTGAAGGAAAAGCAGCCAATGTGGGAACTCCTTCAAGACTGTTGGAAAAGCATTCCAGGTGACTACCTCATGAAGCTGGTTGTGAGAATGCCAAGCTATCATCAAGGCAAAGGGTGGCTACTTTGAAGAATCTCAAATATTAAATATATTTAGATTTGTTTAACACTTTTTTGGTTACTAAATGATTCCATATGTGTTATTTCATCGTTTTGATGTCTTCACTATTATTCTACAATGTGGAAAATAGTGAAAGTAAAGACAAATCCTTGAATGAGTAGTTGTCATGAGTAGTGTCCAAACTTTTGACTGATACTGTACATGGTGCAAGTGATCAATGAGCCCAAAGTTGAGCCCAGAATTTGAGAGAAATAAGCTTTTTGTACGTATGGAACATTTCTGGGATCTTTTATTTCTGCACATAAAACATGGGACCAACACTTTACATGTTAGTTTATATTTTTGTTCAGTGTAAATGCACTTCAAATAAAGTTAGATTTGATTGAGCCCTATTCTTTAACTTAGATTTTAGGTTGAGATTGAGATTTGAATCCAACACATCAATCAGTAATTTGTAGACAAAATAGGATTAAAGCCAGACTGAGTCAGTGGCACAGATGGAACTATCTAAGCAGAAGATGGAGAACATCTTCAAATGTTGATATTTGATTGCATTGTCAACCAAACACAATTCACATCACCAAATATCCTTCAATTTGAGATCAACCAGAGCTTGAAACTCTAGGCCTATTATATTATCTATTTTTAGTTGCATTCTGGGTTGAATTGAAACAATAGATGTTGATAACTGAAATGTTTTAAAGGCCTAAATAGCATCATTGATGAAATATGAGTGATGAATTATGGTCACATTTAATTTGCTCTGTTAAACCTACCCTTTGGAATGACTTTGATATGAACAGTGAATCTACTTCATTTTTAAGTGGGGATCTCTCAACGATCATTCTAACAATAGCACATTGGTAATATTGAGTGACAAATATCATACCTAAGCAGGGCTGGGCTTGGTTAAAAACCTGGATGGGATACCAAAAGGTAGCTGTAGATGGATCAATTCTCCTAGTAAGAGATGCTGCCCAGCCTGTAGTTTTCTTTTCTAATAGTGGAAATAACGCTGAAGATCTGATATTGTTTTAAAGGTACAAACTCAACATATTTTAAACAAGGTTTGTCTATGTTGAAATTTGGTTACCATGACAAATTACGTTGAAACAACATTGGTTCTACGATCATTGAATTGATTGTCTTTTATTCTGGTGTGTGTGAGGCAAAAGTAGATATATCCCCCCCACACACACATCCATGAAACTCATCAGGTACAGATGTAGGATCTTAATAATGCAGGCTATTTAAAACTTGTAGTAGATTTGAGGTTTTCAATTTACACTTTGAAATATCAGACTTGACTTTCCTCTACAAAAAGGTCCATTAATTATAATCGCAGGATTATTTTTCTGCTATAGCAAACTGCTCAAATTAAGATCCTACATCTGCACGTTAATTTAGAACACATTTTATTTTACACAAAAAACCTGGCTTCATGCACATGAAATCCTTCATTGAGATGTTTCGACATGAAGGAATATGGCTGCCTCTTTCTGAGAGCTGCACATGTTTAGTGAAAGTTACTGACGTGACATTTCACATCTTCCAGGCTCAGAACAGCTCCATGGTCGTTGTTGTTGCTGTGCTTGTGTTTCTTCTCTGAGCATCGACAGAGCTTGTACTTTATCACCTGTGATGAAACACAGATGCACACGACAAAGGTCAGTGAAGCTGTCGATTTGAGACAAAGGCTGGTAAGAGAAAAGGTGGACATTTCGGAGTGTGTCTGCCTCTTCGACAGTTATTTGTAAAACGCATAAATGTTTAATTCTGCTTTTCCAAGAGATTACAATAATGAGTGAGACAGAAAGCATAATGGAAAAGTGTGGTTGTTTTCTGTCACTGTAGAATACTAGAGAGAATGAAAAGATGACCTCATAGATGTAGTCAAACAGCTCCAGAATAGTAAGGAGACTGGCTCCAATGAAAAGACCCATCTGACCACCAATATCACCTGGGAAGAACGGACAAGGACAAGATTATCAAAGATAATAAACTTTCCCAAAAGATACACATTTCCAACAAAGTATCCTTAAAAAGAAAATTAATCGTTTTTTTTTTTTTAAATCAGTGAAATACCTAAAAGACCTGCTACTTCATAGGCTTTCTTCTGTTCGATCGTCTCATAGTTTAGAGCCTCAAAGAAGATGTCCAGAACCAGGATATTATCACTGTTACAGAAAAATACCATATTCAACATCTAAACAGCAAACAGTTTACGTAATCTTCTGATAGAGAACATCTTTACTTAGTTGCACTAAATATGTGTATTGGAAATGGAACTGGAGGGTGAAAGATTCAAGGGCCAAAGCCCCAATCAAATTTCTTTGCCATTACATTTCTTACTATGTACTCCATACTCGCTGTAAAGTTTTTATCTGGTGTTTGAAACATTAGACTCACGTTATGTACTGCTCTGACTTGTTGTATTTCTTGGCCAGATACTTGGCAGAGGCCTTGCTGGGGATCTTGACGAAGGACAGCTCCTTGCTGTATCTGGTCATGTTGCACGGCGTCTCACACACACAAAAATCATTGTCTTTCTCCACCAGGAAGTCTGGGAGCAAAGAGTAATACTGCAGCATTAACACTTCTTCTCTTTTTAGTCCATGTAAGTGATGTAGAAACGAAAATATAGTTGCTATGGTCTAAGAAACAGCAGTCTGGATCTATTGCTTACCAAGAGCTGGATCAGCACACTCTTTGTACAGCTCAGGGGTGCAGTATGGGGCATCTCCTGTATATAAAGAGTTGATAATCAATGAATCTAAGTTGAACTTGAAAACTTAAATAGCCCAGACTAGGTAAATGGCTGGGTGGTAGAGTTCACTTACCAGGCATGTGCACCATGCGGCAGTTACAGTTCTCCACCAGGTAGCGCGTCTCACAGTCGATACGGCAGGCCGTGATGCTGTACGTTTCAAAGAATTCTGAGTCCATCCATGTCACCTTACAGTCCCCCCAGGGTGGGGGCAAATATATCAGCTGGAATAGACACACATGACAACTGTTACACATACAGTATGAGATACAGTATAACTACAAATGAATAGGTGTACTACAGTTACACAGGTTGTGCTTACAGTAGCATTTGTACATGTATTACAATTTGTAAGTCGCTCTGGATAAGAGCGTCTGCTAAATGACTTAAATGTAAATGTAAATGTATTACTATTTTGTTTAAATAAAGTTTAAATAACGTTGTGCAAATAAATATAATGTCCCGACCCGTTGTTCCTGGCAGGAGACAAAGGTCTGGAACCCAGGTGCCACTCCGAAGCCCAGCTGGTCGATGAAGGGTGGCTCCTCCTGATTGTGGATCTGAACTTTGATCCCGGCTTCAAATGAGGTCTCATCTGTGGAGAGGGGAACAGTGGCAGGGATCACTGCACCATCCATGCATATGGCTTATTTAACTAATGAACCCACTGGCTCCAGCAGACAGATAGAGAGGTCTGTTGGATTGAGCAACACACATGTGAGCTGTATTTAGTATTTTAGTATTTTATTAGGATCCATATTAGATGTTGCGAAGGCAGCCACTACTCTTCCTGGGGTCCAAATAGGAACAAAACAACACATCACAACAAAACAATAGTCTACATCAGGGATCATCAACTAGATTTAACCGTGGGCCAATTGATTCTGGAGCGGATGGTCGGGGGCCTGGAACATAATTGCAAATAATTTATAGACTGCAAATTGATCACAAGAAGCCCAAACAGATATAATGCTTGACTAAAACATAATCCTTTCAAACCTTGCTTACATTTGTATATGATCACGTGTCTCACTATTATGCATGGGAATAATTGGGGACAGATTTCTTAAATTAAAATCCATTGGAGCTGATTTCCTGGGTTTTTTGAAGTCTTTTATGTTCAACACTGAAATTTCCACACAATAAAAAAATATATATTTTTATTTTGCTCAGATAACTTGGGGGGCCAAATAAAACCACTCCGTGTCAAATAAAAATCCAGTTGGGGAACCCTGGTCTAAATCATTACAAATTTACGTTAACATTTTTTTTTTTAACAATACTACAATATTCCAATGAGTGGGTGTGTGTAGTATGAGTACCAGAGTGTGCGTGAATGTGCATGCGTGAGTGTGTGTCTCTTCACAGTCGTGAGGTGTTGTTTTATCTGTGTTTTAAATCTGATTTTACTGCTAGCTTGGGTTACCTGATGTGGAAAAGAGTTCCATGTAGTCTTTTCTCTATGTAGTACTGTGCGTCACAGGCCATAGGGACTGTGAAGAGACCCCTGGCGGCATGTCTTGTGGGATATGTAATGGGTTTCTGAGCTGTGAGTTAGGTGTTTGAACAGACATTTCAGTGCTTTCAACACGTCAATACCTCTCACAAAGACAAGTAGTGATGAAGTCAATCTCTCTACATTGAGCCAGGAGATATTGATGCGCATGTTCTTGATATTAGCCCTCCATGTACATTTAAGGGCCAGTCTTTCTGTGTCAACTGTAATTTTCCTAAGTCCTTCTTTGCAGCACTTGACCATATAACTTGGCAGTAATCTAGGTGTGATTAAAACTAGGGCCTGTAGGACTTGTTTGTTTGACTGTGATGTCAAGAAAGCAGAGCAGCGCTTTATCATGGACAGACCTCTCCCCATCTTAGCAACCGTTGGATCAATATGTTTTGACCATGTCAGTGTACAATCCAGGGTTACACCAAGCAGTTTAGTCTCCACAACTTGCTAATTTTCCACATTATTCATTACAAGATTTAGATTAGGTTCAGGGTTTAGTGATTGATTTGTCTCAAATACAATGTTTTAAGGTTTTAAAATATTTTGGACTAGCTTATTGCTAGCCACCCATTCTAAAACTGAATGCAGATCTTTGTTAAGGTTTGCAGTGATCTCACTTGCTGTGGTAGCTGACGTGTATAATGTTGAGTCATCAGTGTACATAGACACACAGGCTTTACTTAATGCTAGTGGTAGGTCATTAAAATAGAAATGGCCAAGTAAAAATAGAAATGGCCAAGGCAGCTGCATTGAGGTATACCACACTCTACCTGGTTTACGTTAGAGAGGCTTTGATTAAAGAAAACCCTCTGTGTTGTGTTTGATAGGTAGCTCTCAATCCACGATATTGCAGAGGATGTAAAGCCATAACACATACGTTTTTTCAGCAGCAGATTATGACCGCTGTGTAATGACACACACACACACACACACACACACACACACACACACACACACACACACACTTTTGTCCTCACCTGTCTCTCCCCACACAGGGAGGTACTCATCTTGCTGAATGTCCAGCATGAGCTCCAGACCATTCCCCATCCCTCCCTTGGTAGTTATGAGAGGGGTGCGGCCCTCGCCTCCTGCGTTGAACGTGTAACACTTCCCATAGCGAGTGAACACCTGAGGAGAAAGAAGAGAAATATGAAAGGGATAAGATAGCAAGATGAGATGTCCTGGAACCGTCCCTCACAATAGCAGAGCCATATTCATCCAGATGTATGGCTCTGCTCAATAGTTTCTATAAATCCAGTTTTGTTCCTTACTGTAACTTGCCACTGGGGGTCAGTGTTAGTCTACATTAGACACCACAGTACCAGGGGTGATGAGGGTATTCCCCCGGGTTTGGGGTTACCTAATCATCTGATCTATGGATTTCACATAACTGGGCAGGGGTGCATCCATGGGTGGGCCTGGGAAGACATAGACCCACCAACTGGGGAGCAAGGCCCAGCCAATCAAAATTAGTTTTCCCAGACAAAACGGCTTTATTACAGACAGAAATACTCCTCAGCACCCCACTCCCCCACCCACCCCTCAGTGGACCCCGCAGGTGAAGAAGCCGGATGTGGAGGTCCTGGGCTAGCATGGTTACATGTGGTCTGTGGTTTTGAGGCCGGTTGGACGCACTGCCAAGTTCTCTAAAACAACTTTGGAGGCAGCTTATGGTAGAGAAATGAACACCAAATTCTCTGGCAACAGTACTGGCGAACATTCCTGCATTCAGCATGCCAAATCCACGCTCCCTCAAAATTTTAGACATCTGTCACATTGTGTTGTTGACAATTGCACATTTTAAAGTGGCCTTTTATTGCCCCCAGCACAAGGTCCATCTGTGTAATGATCATGCTGTTTAATCAGCTTCTTCATATACCACACCTGTCAGGTGGATGGATTATCTTGGCAAAGGAGAAATGCTCACTAACAGGGATGTAAACACATTTTGAGAGAAATACGTTTGGTGCATAATGGGACATTTCTGTGATTTTCTATTTCAGCTCATGAAACACGGGACCAACACTTTACATGTTGCGTTTAAATTTTTGTTCAGTGTACAAACAACAGCATGGAACTATGCTCATGTCTACTGTAAGTCATAAGTAATTTGCATTTATGACACTGTCTGTATTAACTATAAAGTAACTTGTGCTGTGCTGAAGCTGGGAGCGGGCCATTGCTCAGCGTATGCAGCAACATGACACATCTGTGAATAGAGAGAGGGCTGACAAACACAATGATTGTTGACTGAGTTTGGACAGTGCTGTTAGACAGCTCAGCCTTGACATCTATCATCACACACACACACGTTTGTTCTACTATCCTTGTGGGGACCAAACAATTGATTCCCATTCAAAATTCTATTTTCTCTAACCCCTAATTGTGAACCTAAACCGAACTCCTTACCCTAAACCTAATTGTAACTCTAATCCTCCCCACTTGTCCGATCTTTCCTTGTTTTACTATCCTTGTGAGGAATTCTGGTCCACATGATAGTAAAACCAAACACACACACACACACACACACACACACACACGCTGATAAATACAGGATCAATGTTCAGCTTTCTCTGTCGTGAGGGACTGCTACACAGCTATAGGCTTGTAGAGTGACTGGAAATCACTGTGGGGTAAATTCATTACTGATGTTTTCAGACACACTGAATGGAGTATGTGATTATTCTGGAGGATGTTTTTGTCATCATTGCCTAGTAGACAAGAAAATAGGTTTCTAATCTCAACCAATGTTAGAGTAAAAAGACTGTCCTACCTCACACTCTACTTTCATATGTTCTATGCCTTCTGTAACATGCTTCTACTCTGCTTCAACCCTGCATCAACTCTGCTTCTACCCATCCACCCATCTCTTACTCACACATTTCCCTACATCCTTTACACTCTCTCTATACATCATCAACACTACCCCACTCCTTCCTCCTTCATGCTACCCCCCTCCCTTCATCCACTCCGCTGAACTTTGACTGGCATTGTTATAGACTTGTGTCTACTCTGCAGAGTCTAATGGCATATGGGGAAGTTACTTAACCATATGTTAGTTCTATGTTAGCCTTTACATCTAACCTCAATGAGTGCATGTTCTTTCTGAACACATGAATGACTGTGTAAGGTCAGAGTGCCAGATGCTCTTTATGAATAAATGAGTCAATGAATGAGTGTGTGATGTCAGCTAGTGCCTGTTCCTTAAGAATACATTTATGAATGAACATGTATTTTCTGAAGTTTGGAATTTGATTTTTATGTATTACAATGTAATGCATGTTCCCGAAGGAATGATTGAATTTGTGTGTGGCGTGCAGTTTGGTCTTTGTGCACGTTGCTATCTAAGCCACATTACAGTTGGCCTACATGATCTGACAGTGACTCATAATACACGGCTGACTCTATAAGATGACAGGCTACACTGACAGTTGAACACCAAAAGAGGAAAAGTGAAGGAAAGTTCCAGTTCCTTTGTGAATATGTAAATGTTTTAGGCCAATAGTTTTTCTCTAGTGTTGTTGGGTCCATCTATCCTTTTACATTCTGCTGCCTTTGTTGGCAATTTATTAAAATGACTACTTTACAGATAAATCAATCCTCTTTACCCGCCCTAAAGATCTTAACGAGTTTGCAGTCTATAATCTTTGGAGTGCCCTGCAGTCAATCAGTGTCTATCATTCAAAGTGCGTTTCCCGCCATAGAAAAGCACTTAGCACTCTCCTGTAGTTAATGATATACATCAATGTGCATTTCCTTCGTTACAGGCGATGCAGACTGTAGAACAAGTCCTAAATCACTAATCCACATACTCTCCTGGCTGTGGGAGGAGACCTGATACACCCCAGCTGTTAAAGGATGCCTCTGCAGGGGGAAATGAATCCATTAGCACTCTATTGTTTTATGAGGGAACGTTTCAGAGACTTAGAACAGTCTCTGTAAAGTGCAAACACTTGCTCAGCTATTATGCTGCTCTATTAAACAGCCGAAGCGCCGGCAAAGAGATTGCGATTTAAATGGTAGTAGCAGCCATGTGTCAGGCAGCAGTGACCGGTCGGCGGTCGGCAAGCATAATCTTTTTTCCAGAGAGTGCTAATGTTGTCATTTGCTTGTTGATGCAGCAGGCGTTCTAAGTAATCTGGAAAATCTGGAACAACTCCCAAGACAGCCAATTTTATAGATAAACGGACTTTGTTGAACTTTAGTTAAAATGTAATGAAAACTTAAAAACACAGGCAACAGGCAGGAGAGTTAACAGATTTATGCATTGTTAATTGTGCTCATTAAAGGAGTATGCCAATTCAAATGCATTAATGCCGTAGTTCAGATCGGTCTTGCCAACCTGAGACCTGTCTCTCCTGTTCTGGGTTCCATCTGTCTTTCCTGCCCAAACTGAAGGGCAAACCAAGAACAGTAAAACAGGGAGGCTCTCGACTGTTGAGTGCTGACTGACTTCTGTGAGGGAAAGAGATTGCAGCTCAAAGGCTCTTGTTGATGCAAATGTCAGAATACAGGCAGTACACTGTCCTGTTATCGACTGTGTGTGTTTGGACAACAGCTGCTGACTCACCGAACTAATGACAAGCTTTGGGTAATACGGAAGGTCTTCCCATGCAGGACATCAAATACCAAGGCTAGGGGATATAATGAGTGTGTGTATGTGTCTCAAGTGTGTGTGTGTTAATGATGGCTGAAAAGCATAGAGGCTCAATAGTTACTTGTCAAATGTTGTCACAAAAACAACAACTGTCGGGAACAAGTGAACTGAAGTGAACCACAGGCCTCCACAGGGAAGATTGCAATATAAAAGCCTGCCACACAGTAAGTGTTCCCCTTCATTTGTGTTCCGGCAGTAAAAAGAGAGATCCATAAACTGTCACCAGCAAGTCACACATCATCTTGATTCTACAAAAAAATATGTGGACATGGTGTAGAGCTAAAATGTGGACATGGCGAATAGCTAAACTGTTTTCCTCCAAATGAATACCTTTTTACAGTACAGCCTGCTTTTTAAAGTGGTGTATAAAGATGTCAACAACCTACTGTGTTTTTCATGTTGTCATGTTCTGACCATAGGTCTTGTGTGTTTTCCTTGGTTTAGTGTTGGTCAGGACGTGAGCATTCTATGTTGTGTGTCTAGTTTGTCTGTTTCTGTGTTTGGCCTGATATGGTTCTCAATCAGAGGCAGGTGTAAAATAATGTTTAGTTTAACACACGTCTGCTGTCACAGCTAGCGTAATATATCTGGTAATGAATGGATCATCCCATACCAGCCACTTCCAATGGCTTTCCTGTCAGATAGTACCTTGAGCCAGACAGGCCTGCAAGAGTTGTCTAATGACCAGTTCATGGATAAAGGGACAGCAGGACCTCAGACATAATTGACAACAAAGGAGAAAGAGAATAAATAGAGCAGGAGCTGTTGACTTGTATTTTTCCACTTTAGATGTTTTGCAGGGGAGATCCTGCACTACATGCCTTGATGTTCTGCAATTCAGTTAAATCCTCAAATTAATTTAGGCTGTCAGAATAACTTGACTCATTGCTACAATCATCAGCTTTGTGGTAGGCAGCGCCATTGTTTGCATTATATCCTTGTGATGGATCCTCTTTTCAGCTTTCCATCACAAACCCACATTCTTTCATTCGCAAGCCTGCCCACTAGGCAGATGTCTATTTCATTGAAGTGATGAGGAAACAACATTGATTCAACCAGTGTGTGCCCAGTGGATGGGTTTTGAAAATTCTAATTAATCTCCCACACAATGAGTGTTTCTTTCATTTAATTGCTCCTTTATTTCCATCCTCCATCCCTCCCCTCTCCTCACCGTCTCCTCTGAGCTGTGATGTGATATTCCCAGTGGACTCCTTTCCATCTTCTCCCTCCTTCTGCTAAGTTTGATTAATATTTGAAAGGCAGACAGAGACGCTCTACTCCTCTCCACCACTCTCATCCCACTCCCAGACACTGCCACGACTCTCAGTATCTATCACCTTCAGAGGCGATAGCATCATAGCATGGGATGAGAGACATAGAGGCAGAGAGAGAGAGAGAGACAGGGAGAAGGGAGTGGGGAGAGGTGAGAGAGAGTTAAGGATGCATATTATATGAAGGAGGGGGAGTATTCTTCCACTTAAGACGTATAAAGCCTGTTACTAGGAGGGAAAAAGACACCACTTTTGGTTGACCTCAGAGGGCATTGCAGATATTGCAGAGAGTGAATTTGTGTCAAAGGTTCAGCCATTCTTTTTTAAATGTATCAAACCACTATACGGATTAGGATATGACCAAAATATATGCATGATGTTAGCTGGGGTCAGGATACTTTTTGCATCGACATACAGGTTACATCCAAAATAAAAGAAACACCAACATAAAGTGTGTTAATAGGGCGTTGGGCCACCGCCACCAGAACAACTTCAATGCACCTTGGCATAGATTCTACAACTGTCTGGAAGTCTATTGGAGGGATGTGACACCATTCTTCCATGAGAAATTCTATATTGTGGTGGTTTGTTGATGGTGGTGGAAAACGCTGTCTCAGGCACCATTCCAGAATCTCCCATAAATGTTCAATTGGGTTCTGGTGCCTGAGATGGCCATTGTATATGGTTTACATGCTCATCAAACCATTAAGTGACCACTCGTGCCCTGTGGATGGGCGCATAGGCATGGTAACCAAAATAATGGCCTGCACAGCATTTGTATACATGACCCTAAGCATGATGGGATGTTAATTGCTTAATTAACTCAGGAACCACACCTGCTTTCAATATACTTTATTTCCCTCATTTACTTGAGTGTTTCTATTATTTTAGCAGTTACATGTATATTGGTAGATGCATTATGTTTGTGATAGATATTTGAAGAGTAATTGCAAGAATTGTTTCAAAAACAATGAACAATAGAGCAGTTAGATTGGCTATTCGTTGATAAATCAACTATAGTGTATTCACCCTCTAGTACTCAGCCAATAAAACAACACAGCATAAATAGAAACGTAAAACTGCATGGGGGTCTCAACAACACAAGTCCAATAAAATGGTGAGTAACACTGTTGGGTAGAATCTTCTGTACGGTATGTCTCTTGGAGAGACTATAACTGGCAACTTGAAGCCTACCTTGTCTTCTATGGTTGGAGGAAAACTGGCCAAAGTGCCATGACATGCTAAGTAAAAATACATCTTTCAACACTGGGGAAAAGCAGGTGAGAAAAAAATAGTAAAATGATCCCTGTTACCCCCACCCCCTGCTGGTTTATTCTTAGATGGAGTCGAAAATATCTCCATATTTAAACACGAGCATACTAAAACCCTGTTAAAAACGGGCTATTTTTCAGCCAATTGTATTAGTCCTCCCCTGGTGAATGTCGGGCATGTGGATTTCAACACTAGATAAAGAATGTGTTTGGATTGCAGGAAAACTCTCTGTCAGATACATACAATTTTCTCTAAAATCTCCAAGGCAGCAGTAAAGCCATGATTCCCCCCAGAGTGAGCCCAAATGAGGCTTGAGTAAGGTGGAAAACAGTAAGGGGACTGGGCTATTCCCCTGTCTGTCTGCCTTAGTTTATAAACTACAATTTTACACCAATCTGTTGTATTTACAGTGAATAATGGTATTAACTTTAGATAGCAAGATCCAAAATAGATTTGAACTGATAAAGATACATAGCATTCCATTTCTGTCTTATACGCTTTATTAGTGGATAAAATCGTATACGATATCACCAACTGTGAAGCAAAGCAGATACAGTTGAAGTCGGTAGTTTACATACACTTAGGTTGAAGTCATTAAAACTCGTTTTTCAACCACTCCACAAATTTCTTGTTAACAAACTATAGTTTTAGCAAGTCGGTTAGGACATCTACTTTATGCACGACACAAGTAATTTTTCCAACAATAGTTCACAGACAGATTATTTAACTAATAATTCACTGTATCACAATTCCAGTGGGTCAGAAGTTAACATACACTAAATTGACTGTGCCTTTAAACAGCTTGGAAAATTCCAGAAAATTATGTCATTGCCTATCAGAAGCTTCTAAAGCCAATTGAGTCAATTGAGTCAATTGGAGGTGTACTTGTGGATGTATTTCAAGGCCTACCTTCAAACGCAGTGCCTCTGCTTGACATCATGGGAAAATCCCAAAAAATCAACCAAGAACTCAAAAAAAAAAAAACTGTTGACCTCCACAAGTCTGGTTCATCATTGGGAACAATTTCCAAATGCCTGAAGGTACCACGTTCATCTGTACAAGCAATAGTACGCAAGTATAAATACACCTCCAATTGACTCAAATGATGTCAATAAACGTACAGATGAACGTAAAACAGGTACAAAAACACCATGGGACCACGCAGCCGCCATATAGCTCAGGAAGGAGACGCGTTCTGTCTCCTAGAGATGAACATACTTTGGTGAGAAAAGTGCAAATTAATCCCAGAACAACAGCAAAGGACCTTGTGAAGATGCTGGAGGATACAAGTACAAAAGTATGTATATCAACAATAAAACAAGGCCTATATCGACATAACCTGAAAGTTATGGTATGATTTTTGGAGAAATGTCCTCTGGTCTGATGAAACACAAATAGAACTGTTTGGCCATGTCGTGTCTTAGGCTATGCCAGATTAAGTGATATGACATGCTATTCTATAAAATCCTTTCTCTGTAATTAATATTACCTGATTGAGCTAATCATGTAAATGTAATTAACTAGAAAGTCTGGGCACCACAAAATAATATTTATAGAGCAGTTATCTTCCGAATAAACTCTTAAAGACCTAGAAATATTTTACATCAATAGCAGTCAATATCAATCGTCACCTTATGTCAGTGTCATCTGAATGTTGTAAATTCTTCACGAACCCTGGCTAACAAGTTGAATCAGCAATTCAAAATTGGGTTTAATTATTTATTTACCAAATACCTAACTAATCACACAGAACTACATATATACTGAATGAACCAAACATTGATTACAAATTATGTCATAAAGGAAAACATCCCTAGCGGATGGAACAGATATGACAGCTGGTTACCCAAAGAAAAGGGGGTTGGGTTTGAGTGAAAGAGCGGGAAGACTGAAGAACAAAGGTAGAAGCCATGTCTCTTATCGGGCTGAAGGCAGCTACTCTATCGCAAATACAGAATCTTATGCATTCTAAATGACCGACCATTTGGAAAAGGAAAATGCAATAAATATTTACTCTGAGCTGCGCTTCGGTAGGTTGGTTGTAGATGCTGGTCGTGTTGGCCAACAGAGATCTTCCTGTCCTTGGAAGAATGTCTCTGGTGGTAAATTGGATACGTTGCAGTAACGTCATTGTGTGGTAGAAGGGATACTCTGTCTGTTCTTTCCTAGCCCACGTTTGCAGCTGCTGTTGCTAACCCAACAGCTAGGAGGTATCACTTCTGTAGCGGATATGAGTTCAAAGTTCATACCATTCACAACCAAAGCTCACGCTGAGGTTGGCTTCGTTCTGTAGTTATTATCTGAACCCTTCTGACATTGGATCGTCATCCTAATGTACCCGGAACAGGAAGTTATATTGTCGTCAATGTTTTATATAGGAAGGGAGAGGAGGGTGTGTTTCATAGTTTATAACCAAAGTCTCCTCAGGTGGGCGGGCAACTGAGTCGGGCCTAATTCACTCGTGAAAACCCAATTCTCACATTTTAGAAGCTAAAATCACATTTCATCCCCTCACAAATAATTTCATATTCAAACATTTAAATTGCACAACAATTCCATGTGAATCTGATAACTATAATGTGTAGACTTTCCACTGTACCGTTTATGTCATCCTATCATTGATGAGAATGTCTCAGATGACAACCGAACTGACATCATATTCATTAAGTACCAACGCATATGTTCAACTGATTGGATTACCAAAACATGATTCATTTCCCCCCACCTTCTGATGTTCCCAGAATCTCTGTTAACTAAGGGATTTTCAATAGTCATATCAGTAGGGTAGAGAGAGGAAAAAAGGGGGGGGGGCATTTATGACTGTCATAAACCTACCCCCAGGCCAGCATCATGACAGCCATAATGACCATTGTTATGTTTGGAGGAAAAAGGGGGAGGCTTGCAAGCCAAAGAACACCATCCCAACCGGGAAGCACAGGGGTGGCAGCATCATGTTGTGGGGGTGCTTTGCTACAGGAGGGACTGGTGCACTTCACAAAATAGATGGCATCATGAGGCAGGAAAAGTATGTGGATATATTGAAGCAACATCTCAAGACATCAGTTAAAGCTTGGTTGCAAATGGGTCTTCCAAATGGACAATGACCACAAGCATACTTCCAAAGTTGTGGCAAAATGGCTTAAGGACAACAAAGTCAAGGTATTAGAGTGGCCATCACAAAGCACTAACCTCAATCCTATAGAAAATGCGTGTGCAGAACTGAAAAAAGTGTGCGAGCAAGGAGGCCTACAAACCTGACTCAGTTACTCCAGCTCTGTCAGGAGGAATCGGCCAAAATTCACCCAACTTATTGGAGGAAGCTTGTGGAAGGCTACCCGTAACGTTTGACCCAAGTTAAGTTGAGTTAAACAATATTATTTAATGGCAATGCTACCAAATACTAATTGAGTGTATGTAAACTTCTGACCCACTGGGAATGTGATGAAATAAATAAAAGCTGAAATAAATCATTCTCTCTACTATTATTCTGACATTTCATAGCCTTAAAATAATGTGGTGATCCTAACTGACCAAAGACATGGAATGTTTCCTAGGATTAAATGTCAGGAATTGTGAAAAACTGAGTTTAAATGTATTTGGCTAAGGTGTATGTAAACTTCCGACTTCAACTGTACAGTATATCTGGTAATTTCATCCAATTAAAGTGAATAGTCTACCTATGTACAGACAGTCACAGCTATTCCTCAATGGCAGCTTTTATGTTTCCTGCTGTGCTGCCCCAGCTTTCCTCCAGTGACACCCTTCGCCTTGTTGATATAGTCAACCATAAATACATGCACAGCACAAGCTGACTTCCAACCCCAACCTGTCAGTTTCGTTCATATTTTTTCATCGCCTACGAATCAGCTGACTGGTTCTGCCATGCACCTACAATAGCGACGCTCACCATGCTGGGAGAGCTCTGCCTGGCACAGAGGCCATCTCAGCAGATAGCTGTTAACTCCAGAGTGCTATGTCCCCTCCTCATACACAACTGAGTAAACATCAATGGATAAACAGCCTGAGGAGAAGTAAATAGGCCTCTACAGTATGCAGGGTTTCTAGGAGAGAATTGCTATGAGTCTCTATCTGCAGGGTTAATCTGTGAGCTTGACTGAATCAAGTGGATGTATGGGATCCTGTTTTACGCCCTGCCTCTAAGAACCGCTGCCATGAGAAGATTCATTCAAAGGTTTATTGAGTCCGCTTTTTTTGTGAGGTGGAGTTGAGCCACGGTAGTGTTAAAAGTTTATTTAGTTGTCTCTCTAGAGGAGCTGTCAATCATGATCGTGTGTGTTTTTGCCATAGTATTACGGCTCAGTCAGTAGCTAGTGTTCTAGAACATTCTGTCCTCCAAACACACATCCATCAGTGCTTTGGAGCACTTTATTGTGAGTAGGTACTCCGGTGTTTTTAAATAATCAGAACGAGACACACACACGAGACCAAAATTGTGTGGAGAGCAGTTTGTTGTGTTTCAGAGCTGGCTGATTGGCTGTCTCGCTGGTACCCTGCTGAGAAGGAGTCAAGGGGTTAATTGGTTAATGCACACTGCACAGTTCCTAGAATGTATTTTAGGATAATGGTGTGTGTGTGTGTGTGTGTGTGTGTGTGTGTGTGTGTGTGTGTGTGTGTGTGTGTGTGTGTGTGTGTGTGTGTGTGTGTGTGTGTGTGTGTGTGTGTGTGTGTGTGTGTGTGTGTGTGTGTGTGTGTGTGTGTGTGTGTGTGTGTGTGTGTGTGTGCGTGCGCGCGCGCGTGCGTGCGTGCGTGCGTGCGTGCGTGCGTGCGTGCGTGCGTGCGTGCGTGCGTGCGTGCGTGCGTGCGTGCGTGCGTGCGTGCGTGCGTGCGTGCGTGCGTGCGTGCGTGCGTGCGTGCGAGTTGGGAGGGTTCAGTAAAGAAGAGAAGACCATTAATTAAAAAAAGCAATTTACTTACAGTACCACTCAAACGTTCGGACACACCTACTAATTCCAGAGTTTTTCTTTATATTTGACTATTTTCTACATTGCAGAATAACAGTGCAGACAGCAAAACAATGAAATAACACATATGGAATCATGTTGTAACCAAAATATATATAATAATATTTTATATTTGAGATTCTTCAAAGTAGCCACCTTGCCTTGATGACAGCTTTGCACACGCTTGGCATTCTCTCAACCAGCTTCATGAGGTAGTCACCTGGAATGCATTTCAATTAACAGGTGTGCCTTGTTAAAAGTTAATTTGTGGAATTTCTTTCCTTGTTAATGCATTTGAGCCAACCAGTTGTGTTGTGACAAAGTAGGGGTGGTATACAAAAGATAGCCCTATTTGGTAAAAGACCAAGTCCATAATATTGCAAGAACAGCTCAAATAAGCAAAGAAAAATGACAGTGCATCATTACTTTAAGACATGAAGGTCGGTACTTTGCTCAGTTCATCTTTCACTTGATCCTGACTAGTCTCTCAGTCCCTGCTGCTGATTAAAAAAATCCCACTACATGATGCTGCCACTAACATGCTTCACCGTAAGGATGGTGCCAGGTTTCCTCCAGATGTAATGCTTGGCATTCAGGCCAAAGAGTTCAATATGGGTTTCATCAGACCAGAGAATCTTGTTTCTCATGGTCTGAGTGTCCTTTAGGTGCCTTTCGTCAAACTCCAAGTGGGCTGTCATATGCCTTTTAATGAGGAGTGGCTTCCATCTGGCCACTCTACCATAAAAGTCTGATTGGTGGAATGCTGCAGAGATGGTGGTCCTTCTAGAAGGTTCTCCCATCTCCACAGAGGAACTCTGGAGCTCTGTCAGAGTGACCATCTGGTTCTTGGTCACCTCCCTGACCAAGGCCGTTCTCCCCCGATTGCTCAGTTTGGCCGGGTAGCCAGCTCTGGGAAGAGTCTTGGTGGATCCAAACTTCTTACATTTAAGAATGATGAAGGCCACTGTGTTCTTGGGGACCTTCAATGCTGCAGACATTTTTTGATACACTTCCCCAGATCTGTGCCTCAACACAATCCTGTCTCAGAGCTCTACGGATAATTCCTTTGACCTCATGGCTCTGAGATGCACTGTCACCTGTGGGACCTCATTTAGACAGGTGTGTGCCTTTCCATAACATGTCCAATCAATTGAATTTACCACAGGTGGACTCCAATCAAGTTGTGGAAACACCTCAAGGATGATCAATGCAAACAGGATGCACCTGAGCTCAATTGTCTCATAGCAAAGGATCTGAATACTTCTGTTGTTTTTTTAAAATACATTTGCAAACACTTTCACTTTGTCATTATGGGGTATTGTGTGAAGATTGATGAGAAAAAAATATTTGATACAGTATAGAATAAGGCTGTAACGTAACAAAATGTGGAAAAGGTCAAGGGATCTGAATACTTTCTGAACGAGCTGTATATCCACAAAAACATGCTCACAGCTGCTGCTGACACAGTTGCATACAGTATGGATCTTTAGATTGTCACACGTTTCCACACTTGGCACACACAAACACTAATACACAGATGACAGATGATGTGGACCCCAAGAAGAGTTGCTGAGCCTTCTGCAAAAGCTAATGGGGATCCAAATAAACAAAACATACAATATTTTCTTTGTACGTAAGTGTACAGAGGCTCACCAACGTATAATGTATATGAATGTAATACTGTGCACATGCATGCAAGTGCACCTACACACACACACCCGCACACCCGGTGGGGTCTGCTATACAACAGTGTAAACAATGCGGGTAGATGTACACAGACCTGCCCTCTGACACTCCCTCCAATGAAGATTCATGGTAGTCTGGCCAAAAGCACTGTGTAGTGGGCTGTTTGGTTGCTGGGACAAGAGGAAAAGCAAGTGGAAGAAGCTTCCATTCCCTCTGTCACAAGGGGATTGATGGATGATTTAAGATGAAATCATCAACCCTGTTATGGGCAACCCTGTTATGGTCAACCCTGTTACGGTCAACCCTGTTACGGTCAACCCTTTGTTGTCCTGTTACTTTATTTGGCATTTAATAGGCACTTACTATATTCATTTTTTTATTTAACCTCTTGAGATGGGAAAACATGCTTTGTATTAAGTTGAACATGTGCACTTTATGACAGAATGAAATAATTTGGTGAAATCAAAAGTTTGTTCTGATCAAGTTACACTTCTCAAAAGGCACTGAATAGGTGGAATGACCCAGTTCAAAGGAACTTCAAAGACAGGTACAGAGCCACTGCAGGAGTGGATAAATCCTGTTTGAGATGTGCTTCCCTACTGGCCCACTCTCCACTCCTCATCTTCAATTCCCATCTGTGGGCATAGGTATATATTTTTAATTGAACCTTTATTTAACTAGGCAAGTCAGATAGGAACAGATTCTTATTTACAATGAAAGCCTACACCGGCCAAACCCGGACGACGCCGGGCCAATCATGACTTGTTGTGATACAGTCTGGATTTGAACCAGGGTGTCTGTAGTGACGCCTCTAGCACTGAGATGCAGTGCCTTAGACCACAGTGCCACTCATAGAGGCCTGTACCATCAAGACAAAGGGCAATAACAAGACAAAGTTTGGCTGAGGGATAAGAAGAGTATTTTCTATATTCAACTGCATGCTCTGTTTTGTATAAAATGTTAATCTGGAAAGTATCTGTTTCATCAGAAACTAAGATTAAATCAGTGAGTTCCTCTTAATGTAACACCTATCATTTTGGTACTCTAAAATGTATTCATTTATCATCGGTAGAACTTGTGTTGCATTTGGTACACAGGCAGCTTCCCCCCGAGCAAACCTCCTCCCTGAGTGTGACAAATGTCACACTCTGCTGAGAAAAATCTGCTGAGGTTCCAGATTTCCCAGGCTGTCACGTGGTCTTCCTGAGCACATAAGAGATTAATATGTTTCCCAGATAGCGCACATAAGCAACTTTGACTCCCCAACAAGCGGCGTTCACGCCATCACTTTCTGCTGAATCGCAGAGCGACAGGAAGCTCGGAGTTCAAGCTGGGAGGCGAGATAACCCTTAACGCCTGGCCGGTCACAGGGAACCAACAGGAGGTGTGAGTGAGAACATCAAAGGATTCAACACACTTGAGGTGCTCAACTCACCAGACAGGAGTAGCTGCATCATACAGCAATTTCAAACAATATCTAGACATTGGCCAACTATGATACAAATGTATATACATTTATGAGGCCATTTAGCCTACCAGATGAGCTAAATGCCTTCTAAGCTCGCTTCGGGGCATGCAACACTGAACCATGAATGAGAGCATCCAGATGACTGTGTGATCTCGCTCTCCATAGCCGATGTGAGTAAGACCTTTAAACAGGTTAACATTCACAAGGCTGCGTGGTCAGATGGATTACCGGGACGCGTACTCAGAGCATGCGCTGATCTCCCTGACCCAGTCTGTAGTACCTATATGTTTCAAGCAGACCTCCATAGTCCCTGTGCCCAAGAATGTAACCTGTCTAAATGACCATCTGGTCATGGCTCACATCAACACCATCATCCCAGACACCCTGGACTCATTCCAATTCTTAATACGCATCAACAGATCCACAAATGACGCAGTCGCTATTGCACTCCACACTGCCCTTTCCCACCTGGATAAGAGGAAAACGTATGTGAGCATGTTGTTAATTGACTACAGCTCAGCGCTCAACACCATAATGCCCTCCAAGCTCATCACTAAGCTCAGGACCCTGTGACTGAACACCTTCCTCTGCAACGGGATCCTGGACTTCCTGACGGGCCACTCCCGGTTGGTGAGGTAGGCAACAACACATCCGCCTCGCTGACACTCAACACTGGGGCCCCTCAGGGGTGCGTGCTTAGTGCCCCCTGTACTCCCTGTTCACACACGACTGTGTGTCCGCGCATGACTCCAATACCATCATTTAGTTTACTGACGACACAACGGTGGTAGGCCTGATCATTGATAATGATGAGACATGTTGTGTCAGAATCAGAATTCTTCAGGTAACATTGATAAATAAGATGTTTTATCAATTTTCATAAGTATGCTTATGTGGGAAAGTTACTTGGGGCCCAGAGAGGGGAGAGGTCAGGTTTGTCTTATCTGTGAATGTGTCTGTAGCTATTCCTAAACCATGTGAAGGGATGGTGTGATTAATGGGGAACCAGTTAGTTGGCTCCACAATGTCTTTGTGCCAGTCACTCCTCTCCTTAAGCTGGTCTAGGAGGGGTTGTATTTTTGATGGGAGTATCTAGAATTGACAACTGATATATGCCATTGGATGAGGTAATGTTTTGGTACTATGTTGTACCAAGAATGAAAAGTAGAACCTCGTCTAAGAGGGCAAACTGAACGATAATTTATAGCTAATGCTGTCTGGCTATAGGATACTCCCTTTTCAAGTAAATCTTCCTTTGTGTAATATTCCTAAGATCTGTTATTCGTCATGTTAGTTTTGATGGTTGTGTCTTGGCTATAAATGATACTAAGAACTGTTTTGTAAGCAGAGAATATATATATCATATATAATTAAAGATGGGACTTTATAATATACTCTGACCTGTGTGTGGTTTGCTCTCTCATTATTTGGTAATACAGGACATTTCCACGACAGACAGCCTATAGGGAGGGGGTCAGTGTCCTGGAAAGTGTAGTGCCAGGACAATAACCTTTTCCCTCAATGTCAGCAAGACAAAGAAGCTGATCGTAGACTACAGGAAACGGAGGGCCATCCACATCGACAGGGCTGTAGTGGGACGGGTTGAGAGCTTCAAGTTCCTCGGTGTCCACATCACTAAGGAATTAACATAGTCCACACACACCAACATGGTCGTGAAGAAGGCACGACAACGACTCTTCTCCCTCAGGATCCTGAAAAGATTTCACATGGGCCATCAGATCCTAACAATTGAGAGCATCTTGACTGGCTGCATCACCGCTTGGCATGGCAACTGCTTGGCATCTGACTGCAAAGTGCTACAGAGGGTAATGTGTACGGCCCAGTACATCACTGGGAGCGAGCTTCCTGCCAACCAGGACCTCTATACCAGCCGGTGTCAGAAGAAGGACCTAAAAATTGTCAAAGATTCCAGTCACCCAAGTCATAGACTGTTCTCTCTGCTACCGCACAGCAAGCGATACCGATGTACCAAGTCTTGAAGCAACAGTACCCTTAACAGATTCTACCCCCAAACCATAAGACTGCTAAATAGTTAACCAAATACGTAGCTACTCGGTCTGCATTAACCCCCCTTTGCACTAACTCTTCTGACTCATGTCATATGCTGCTGCTACTGCTTATTATCTATCCTACTGTCTTGTCACTTCACCTCTACCTATATGTACAGTACATATCTACCTCAATGACCTCGTACCCTCGTACAGCTCATTAAAAACATGGGATGAACCCTTTAAATGTTGTGTTAATATTTTTGTTCAGTATACATACGGTATCTACCTCAATTACCTCATACCCCTGCATACCCCTGGTACCCAGTGTATATAGCCAAGTTATTGTTACTCAATGTGTATTTATTCCTTTTACTATTATCTTTCTATTATTTTTCTATTTTTCTTTCTGCATTGTTGGGAAGGGCCCGTAAGTAAGCATTTCACTGTTAGTCTACCTACACCTGTTGTTTATGAAGCATCTGACAAATACAATGTGATTTGATTCCCACTAAAAAAATATTTTTGAAAGCTTGACAATCAGTTTGAGCAGACTTGAGCTCTTAAGAATAAGATGTGAATGTATGGAAATGGCATAAATTATTGTTGAGAGGTTTTTAGACACAAGCACACAGTGACCTTACATAAAATACATTGATTGTGAATCTCTTTAGTTTTGGTGTATTAATATAAAGCGCATTCTCCCAACTCAAACTGTCTTTCTATTACCTTTACCAAGGACTAAGCTGTAGTAACCTTGATCTAGCTTGATCATGAGCCATACTCTACTAGAAGTGTTGCACTAGCTGCCTCAGCTGCAAGTATGGCTGGAAAGACTAGCCTTGATGAAAAGCTCTCTCACACAACGTCCACTTGTAAAATGTACTTTGTTACTTAAAAAACATATAAACCACTCACTCATAAAACATATAAACAACTCACTTATAAAACATATAAACTCACTTATTAAAAAAAATTGTGCATGTGTGTTTGATTTGATTGAAACAGTTAGCAGAGAATCTTTCACACTGTGATGTTTAAAGTTAATGGAAAGTGCCTCGCTTTGTGCACAAGGATTCAGTTTAAACAGAGACACAGCTTAAATAGATTAATGTATTGTTTTCTTTGTTTCTCTGTGTGTGTGTGTGTTTGGTTAGGGGGGATGGTGTTTGGCTCTGAGTGGTCCAGGCAGTCCAGTGAAATGAATGCTCAGAGCTGAAGCCCCAGGCTCCTTGCTGCGATCTGCCAGAGAGAAACAGACAGCAGGGGATGACGATCCCCACAGGGGTCTTAACACACACAGACCCACATGCATGGATGCGCGCAAACACACACGAAGACACACACACACAAATATGCACTCAAAAACATACTCACTCACCCTCCCAACTGCTGTGATAGTTGGTAGACGGCCAAGGGTTCAGGGTAAAAAATAAATTAGGACAGTTTATGCGACACACAACTTTGACAAAAAGGTTATGATGGGTTGTGGCTCTGAGCTTCAAAACTGCCACCATGTGAAAGTCACACTAATAGGGTGGACAGTGTGGACAGTCTCTCTTTGTTGGAATATGCACTGAGAGTACAAAACATTAGGAACACCTTCCTAATATGAGTTTGCATCCCCTTTTGCACTCAGAACATATTCAATTTGGACTCTACAAGGTGTCGAATGCATTCCACAGGGATGCTGGCCCATGTTGACTCCAATGCTTTCCACAGTTGTGGCAAGTTGGCTGGCTGTCCTTTGGGTGGTGACGATTCTTGATACGCACAGGAAACTGTTGAGCATGAAAAACCCAGCAGCGTTGCAGTTCTTGACACACTCAAACCAGTGCTACACCATACGATGGATAAAGGCACTTAAATCTTTTGTCTTGCCCATTCACCCTCAAGCATTTCGCTACACCTGCAAGAACATCTGCTAAATATGTGTATGTGACCGATACATTTTTTATTTATTTGATCCATGTCTCAATTGTCCCAAGGCTTAAAAATCCTTCTTTAACCTGTGTCCGTCCTCCCCTTCATCTACACTGATTGAAGTGGATTTAACAAGTGACATCAATAGGGGATCATAGGTTTCACCTGGATTCACCCGGTCAGTCCTTATCATGGAAAGAGGATGTTTTGTCCACTCTGTGAATAATATGACCATGGTTTGGATTTAGATCATTTGTTTGGATTTAGATAATTGGTTCCATTTGCAACACATTTTGTATGATTGAGAAATGTAACCATTAAAATAGTGTGTATGAGTTAACAATGATGAACACTGGAGCGTACACTCCATTACAAAATGTTTTGATTTGGCAGCACTGCTTTCATAATGGGTTGGCTCATAGAGAATGTTATCTCCTCTTTCCTAATTCAATCCAAAGGTCACAGACCCATAGAAATAGAATCCAACTCCTTTAATGAACACTGCCATTTTTGTCCATTTTCCTATTCATCCTCTATTTCCTAGAAATGCCTCTTAGTGAATTCCCACTTGGTTTTGACATTGTGGATCACAGACTGGTGTGGGAGTTGAGGGCCCGGTTGCATAACACATCTTAAGGTTTTTTTTAAGGGTGTACCTTAAGGAATAATGTTCCCTTACCTAAGGGAATTGTTTAAGGGTGTTGCATAGAGCCCATCAGTTTTACGGTAGTTTTGGAGGCATTGTACAGCAGAAAGAGACTGGTTACCATGGAGATGGCCTGATTCACTGACTGAAAGTCTAAAAGATCGCATTTATAGACCCACATTCAAGACAGGAGAAAGAAATTGATTTAGAAGATTTTTCTCAATTTGTTTCTATTACTTTTTAGCACGTAAATTTAACTTACAGAGTAGGTGTAGGCTCGGCCCTAATTTATGTGCTCTCTGTCACCTCCAACCACATGACAAATGGCCCAAGACCAGTGGCAGTCGGTGCCATTTAAGATGACGATAAAAAAATTGTATGAGCATGGCCTTATTTCTATTACAGCATATTGGATGACTGTCATTCATATTCCATTCACCCAGCTCAATGTAACATCGATAGGTTTAGGTTACTACATGATACTCAAATTTTCCCTATACCCATCATGAAGTTGCTACAACCGAGCCTATGAATGAAAGTTTACAAAGTAGGAGCAAGTTTGAGATTTAAAAAAAATCAAGGTAACAGACGTGACACAGTCAATACCGCCTAGCACACTCTTGCCTGCATCTAGCTGATCTAGGGTGTAATCCAGCGTTTCCCAAACTCGATCCTCAGGACCCCAAGGGGTGCATGTTTTGGTTTTTGAGGATTAGTTGAATCAGCTTTGTAGTGCACCCCTTGGGGTCCCGAGGACCGAGTGTGGGAGCCCCCAGTGTAATCATTAGTTCAACAATTGCAAACAAGAGTTTCTATTGGACAAATTCAGGTATCTTTATCCCCGTGTTGTTCCGTTTGCTTCCGTTTAAGAAAATCGGCAGAATGAATACACCCCCGATCACGCGCAAACACAGTTCACTTTATTAGCAGCCACATCCAAACAGCATATTCACTTTACTTGTTGTATTTCCTTCTCAGATCTACAGTACCAGTCAAAAGTTTGGACACCTACTCATTCAAGGGTTTTTATTTATTTTTGTTACTATTTTCTACATTGCAGAATAATAGTGAAGACATCAAAACTATGATAAAATATATTTTATATTTGAGATTCTTCAAAGTAGCCACCCTTTGCCTTGATGACAGCTTTTCACTATTGCCTTTCTCTCTCTGAGTCAACTACCCACCACATTTTATGCACTGCTTGCTAGCTAGCTGTAGCTTATGCTTTCAGTACTAGATTAATTCTCTGATCCTTTGATTGGGTGGACAAAATGTCAGTTCATGCTGTAAGAGCTCTGATAGGTTGGGGGACGTCCTCCGAAAGTTGGCATACATACTGTGTAAGTCTATGGAAGGGGGATGAGAACCATGAGTTCCCTAGGTTTTGTATTGAAGTCAATGTACCCAGTGTCACATCCTGATCTGTTTCACCTGTCCCTGTGATTGACGCCACCCCCTCCAGGTGTCGCTTATTTTCTCCAGTGTATTTATCCCCGTGTTTCCTGTCTCTATGTGCCAGTTCATCTTGTATGTCTAGTCAAGTCAACTAGCGTGTTTTTCCCCGTACTCCTTTTCTATTCTATATTGCTAGTCCTCCCAGTTTTAACCACTGCCTGACTCTGCCTGATCATCCTTCCTGCCCTGACCTTGAATCTGCCTGCCCTTTGGTACCTATTGGACTCTCAACTGGTTTTGACCTTTTCCCTGTACACAACCATTCTCTTGCCTACCCCTTTTTGGATTAATAAACAATGTAAGACTCCAACCATCTGCCTCCTGTATCTGCATCTGGTTCTCGCCTTGTGTCATGATAGTACGAACTGTCCATGACAGACCCAGCAAACATGGACCAGCTCCACCAAGCTGTCTCACTGCAGGGAGCCACCATTGGGAGACATCAGGAGTTGCTACAGGGCCTTTTGGAAAGGTTCAGTTCCTTGAAGGAACGCTACGACCTGGGGTTAAAGGCTATTATGGAGCAAATCAGGGAGTTAGCTCAGAGGCTGCCTGCCACCTCTGAAAAACTCCAATCACCCAGTAATTTTTTCCCTATCTGTGGTGAGTTTGTACAGCCGACCCCGGCTCCCAGAGAACCCCGCTTACCTCTTCCGGAGCGATATTCGGGGAATCCTGGTAGCTGCCGGAGTTCTTTCTCAGTGCTCGCTTATTTTTGAGCTCCAGCCATCTTCGTTTCCTTCAGACCGATCGAAGATAGCGTACATTATTACGCTAATGTCGGGAAGGGCGCTCTCCTGGGTTACGGCAGTTTGGGACCAACAATCTGACATTTGTGGTCATCTGGAGGAATTTATGGCAGAGATGAGAAAGGTACTTGAGTCTCCGGTATCCGGGAAAGGCGGCCAGTAAACTTTTAAACTTTTAAAATGTATTTTACCTTTATTTAACTAGGCAAGTCAGTTAAGAACAAATTCTTATTTTCAATGACGGCCTAGGAACAGTGGGTTAACTGCCTGTTCAGGGGCAGAACAACAGATTTGTACCTTGTCAGCTCGGGGGTTTGAACTTGCAACCTTCCGGTTACTAGTCCAACACTCTAACCACTAGGCTACCCTGCCGACTTACGTCAAAACTCTAGTAGTGTGGCAGACTACGTGGTTGATTTTCACACGTTGTCTGCCGAGAGTGCCTGGAATCCAGTCTCTTTTTGATACTTTTCTGCCCAGATTATCTGAGGAGGTAAAGGATGAATTGGCTGCTCGGGGATTGCCGGTGGACCTCGACTCCCTTATCGCTCTAACCATTAAAATCAATGGACGCCTAAGGGAACGCAGGAGTGAGAGGAGGTCTGGTCTCGGGCACGCTATGGCTCGATTCCGAAGGCGGCTGTTCTGAGAGGATTCAAAATCACCCGAGCCTCGTGAATCTACGACGAGTGAGTTGGATACTCATGAGCCTATGCAGCTGGGAAGAGCTAGGTTATGAAAAAGAGCTTGCGGAGAATGAAAAGTAACAGTTGTCTGTACTATGGAGGGTCAGGACATTTTATAGCTACTTGCCCTATTAGGAAACCCTTGTCTCTAGTGGGTACCAGTACTACGGTGAGTCAGACAGGGAGTTCCCTAATTCCCATCACACGCACACCTTTTTTTGTGCTTGTGCTGTGGGGAGACCAATCTAAGGCTCTCTGAGTGCTCATTGACTCTGGGGCTGATGAAAGCTTTATGGACGCCACTATCGCTCCGGAGCTTGGTATTCCCACTCAGCCTCTCTCTGTTCTCATTGATGCTAGGGCACATGACGGCCACTCTATAGGGGAAGTCACCCATAATACTGTGCCCATTCAATTACGGGTTTCTGATAACCACACTGAGACCATACAGTTCCTCCTCATTGAATCTCCCCATGTTCCGGTTGTTTTGGAATTTTCCTAGCTAAAAAAAACACAATCCTGTGATTGGCTGGACCACAAGTTCCATCCTGGGTTGGAGTCCTTTTTGCCATTCCCACTGCCTTCGAGCAGCATAGCCTTCCCCAAGTCATCTTCCTCAGGATGTTAGCAAGACTGTGGATGTCTCTGCTATTACCACTGAATACCATGACCTCCTGGAAGTGTTCAATAAGGCACGTGCTACTTCCCTTCCCCCGCACCGTCCTCATGATTGTGCCATTGATCTTCTTCCAGGCACTACACGACCTCGGGTCGGTTGTATTCTCAGTCTGGACCAGAGACCAAAGCCATGGAGGAGTACAGGAGTCTCTGGCCAATAGGGGCCGTCCGTCCTCTGCATCTCCTGCCGGCGCAGGTTTTTTTTGGGGGAAAATAAGGACAAGACCTTGCGTCCATGCAGTGACTACCGGGGACTTAACGACATTACTGTTAAAAATCGTTACCACCTGGTTAGGATATGCGAGGGGGATGAGTGGAAGACAGCCTTCAACACAGCCAGTGGACATTATGAGTACCAGGTCATGCCATTTGGACTCACCAATGCCCCCGCTGTTTTTCAGGCTTTGGTAAACGATGTGCTCCGGGAACATGCTAAACCGTTTTGTGTTCGTTTACCTTTCTTGGGCAGACCGGGTTTTTTACCGATCTGCCCAAGAAAATGTACTTCATGTCAAACGGGTCCTTCAGCGCCTCCTGGAAAAGCAATTGTTCATGAAAGCCGAGAAGTGTGAGGTCCACCGCTCTACTGTCGCCTTTCTGGGATATGTCATTGCTGAGGGCAATGTTCAGATGGATCCTGGAAAGGTGAAAGCAGTGGTGGATTGGCCTCAACCAACATCCAGGGTGCAATTGCAACGGTTTCTTGGTTTTGCTAACTTCTACTGCTGTTTCATTCAGGATTACAGCACCCTGGCAGCCCCCCTCTCAGCACTCACCTCTCCCAAGGTACCGTTCAAATGGTCTCCAGTTGTCGACAAAGCCTTTGTGGACCTGAAGCTTTGGTTCACAACAGCACCCATCCTCATCCATCCGGACCCCTCGCGTCAATATGTGCTGGAGGTTGATTCTTCGGATGATGAAGTGGGGGCCATCCTGTCCTGTCCCCCCCCCCCACACTCTCCATAGCTGATGTGAGTAAGACCTTTAAACAGGTCAAAAATCACAAGGCCGCAGGATCAGACGAATTATCAGGACGTGTACTCTGAGCATGCGCTGACCAACTGGCAAGCGTCTTCACTGACATTTTCATCCTCTCCCTGAACGAGTCTTTAATACCAACATGTTTCAAGCAGACCACCATAGTCCCTGTGCCCAAGAACACCAAGGTAACCTGCCTAAATGGCTACCAACCCGTAGCACTCATGTCTGGAGCCATGAAGTGCTTTGAAAGGCTGGTCATGGCTCACAACAAGACCCACTCCAATTTGCATACCACCCAAACAGATTCACAGATGACGCAATCTCTATTTTACTGCACACTGCCCATTCCCACCTGGACAAATGGAACACCTACGTGAGAATGCTATTCATTGACTACAGTTCAGCGTTCAACACCATACTGCCATCAAAGCTCATCACTAAGCTAAGGACCCTGGGACTAATCACCTCCCTCTGCAACTGGACCCTGGACTTCCTGACGAGCTGCCCCCAGGTGCTAAGAGTAGGTAACAACACATCTGCCACGCTGATCCTCAACACGGGGGCCCCTAAGGGGTGCATGCTCAGTCCCCTCCTGTACTCCCTGTTCACCCATGACTGCATGGCCAAGCCTAACTCCAACACCATCAGTAAATTTGCAGACGACACAGCAGTGGTAGGCCTGATCACCGACAACGATGAGACAGGGAGGTCATCAGAGACAACGTCTACCTCAATGTGTTCAAGACAAAGGAGATGATCGTGGACTACAGGAAAAGGAGGGCCGAGCATGCCCCCATTCTCATCGATGGGGCTGTAGTGGAGCAGGTTCCCATTCTCATCGATGGGGCTGTAGTGGATCAGGTTGAGAGCGTCAAGTTCCTTGGTGTCCACATCACCAACAAACTATCATGGTCCAAACACACCAAGACAGTTGTGAAGAGGGCACGACAATGCCTATTCCCCCTGAGGAGACTGAAAAGATTTGTCATGGGTCCTCAAAAAGCTTTACAGCTGCACTATCGAGAGCATCCTGACTCGTTGCATCTATGCCGGCAACAGCTCGCAAGGTACTACAGAGGGTAGTGCATACGGCCCAGTAGATCACTGGGGCCAAGCTTCCTGCCATCCAGGACCTCTATACCAGGCGGGCTCAGAGGAAGGCCTTAAAAATTGCCAAAGAATCCTGCCACCCTAGTCATAAACTGTTCTCTCTGCTACCGCATGGAAAGCGGTACCGGAGCACCAAGTCTAGGTCCAAAAGACTTCTTAACAGCTTCTGTCCCCAAGCCACAAGACTCCTGAACAGCTAATCAAATGTCTACCCGGACCATTTGCATTGACCCCCAATTTTACGCTGCTGCTACTCTCTGTTTATTATCTATGCATAGTCACTTTACCTCTACCTACAATATGGTGTATAAGAGGTCATACAATACGTTTGTAGTGATTCCTATGTTGTTGATGTAAAGAATAGTTGTTGATCCGTTGTGTGTAATGAAGAGCAAACAGACGTTGCACTTGACAAATTCATGAAAATGATTATCCCAGTTATGAATAAGCATGCACCCATTAAGAAAATGACTGTTAAGAACTGTTAAATCCTTGTGGTTGATGAGGAATTGAAAAATTGTAAGGTTGAGAGGGATGATGCAACTAAGTGGCTGCACAACTGATTGGCAAACGTACTGCAAATTGAGAAATCTTGTGACTAAACTGAATAAAAAGAAGAAGAAATTACACAATGAAACAAAGATAAATAATAAACAATGTGAGTAAAAAGCTTTAGAGCACCATCAATACATTTTTGGGCAAAAAGATGAACTCAACTCCATCATTCATTGAATCAGATGGCTCATTCATCACAAAACTGACTGATATTGCCAACTACTTTAATGATTTCTTTCATTGGCAAGGTTAGCAAACTTAGTCCTGACATGCCAGCAACAAATGCTGACACTACACATCCAAGCATATCTGACCAAGTTATGAAAGACAATAATTGTAATTTTCAATTCCATAAAGTCAGTGTGGAAGAGGTGAAGAAAGTATTGTTGTCTATCAACAATGACAAGCCACCAGGGTCTGACAACTTGGATGGAAAATTACTGAGGATTATAGTGGATGATATTGCCACTCCTATTTGCCAATACGCCCACTGGAAAGTGTGTGCCCTCAGGCCTGAAGGGAAGAAAAAGTCATTCCGCTACCCAAGAATAGTAAAACCCTCTTTACTGGCTCAAATAACCAACAAATTAGTCTGTTACCAACCCGTAGTAAACTTTTGGTAAAAATTGTGTTTGACCGGATACAATGCTATTTTACAGAAAACAAATTGACAGACATTCAGCAAGCACAGCACTTATACAAATGACTGATGATTGGCTGAAAGAAATGTATAATTAATTCAAAGATTGTAGGGGCTGATTTGTTAGACTTCAGTGCAGCTTTTGACATTATCAATCATAGTCTGCTAATGGAAAAACATATGTGTTATGGCTTTACACCCCCTGCTATATTGTGGATAGAGTTACCTGTCTAGCAGAACACAGAGGGTGTTATTTAATGGAAGCCTCTTCGACATAATCCAGGTAGAATCAGGAATTTCCCCAGGGCAGCTGTCTAGGCCCCTTACTTTTTCAATATTTACTAATGACATACCACTGGCTTTGAGTAAAGCCAATATAACAAATAAAAAATACACCTTATGGAACTGTGGGAACTGTTATCTAAAACATGTCATTTGAGTAGAACTTTGATGCCATCTACAGTGCATTGTGTATATATTCAAAGCCATATCCTGTAATGCTTAGAGAAGATCTTATGTCAAGTGTTATTGAAGTGTCGTGGGTGCAGGTTCACTTGGCACATCTAAAGCCTTTACTTTTGGTGTGTTTCTATAGGCCACAGAGTGCTAACAGTTAGTATCTAAATCATATGTGTGAACTGGTTGATAGTGTATGTGATGTAAACAAAGAGGTCTACTTTCTTGGGGACCTGAACATTGACCCGGTTTTCACAAGCTGTCTGCTCAAGAGGAAGCTTCTTACTGTAACCTGTGTCTAATCTGGTTCAGGTTATTAATCAACCTACTAGGATGTTTACAAACACTAGAGGAACAATATCATCCACATGTATCAATCACATTTTTACTAATACTGTACAACTTTGTTCTAAAGCTGTATCCGTACCCATTTAATGCAGTGATCACAATATAGTGGCTGTATCCAGGAAAGCCTAAGTTCTAACAGGTAAGATAGTGTATAAGAGATCAAACAAAAGATTATGCTGTGACTCTTATGTGGATGATGTTAAAAATATTTGTTGGTCTGATGTGATTAATGAGGAGCATCCAGATGCTGTACTTAATGAATTTATGAAATTGCTTCTTCCAATTATTGATAAACATGCACCTGTTAAGAAACTGACTGTTAGAACTGTTAAGGCTCCATGGATTGATGAGAAATTGTATGGTTGAAAAAGATGGGGAAAAAGGAGTGGGTAATAAGTCTGGCTGCACATCTGACTGCCTTACTTACTGCAAACTGAGAAATTATGTGACTAAACTCAACAAAAAGATGAAGAAACTTTATTATGAAGCCAAAATCAATGATATAAAAATGATGGAAAAAACTTGAGTACTTTAAATTAAATTATTGGCAGAAAGACACATTCAACTCCATCTTTCATCGAATCAGATGGCTTATTCATCACAAAACCATTTGATGTTGCCAATTATTTTAATTATTATTTCATTGGCAAAGTGGGCAAACTTAGGCAGGAAATGCCAACAACAAACAGTGAGCAATTGCATTCATGAATAAAAAAAACAAATAATGACAGAAAAGCATTGCAAGTTTGAATTTTGTATTGTTAGTGTGGGAGAAGTGGAAAAGGTGTAGTTATCGATCATTAATGACAAACCTGGCATTGACAACTTAGATGGCTACTGAGGATGGTAGCTGACTCTGGCGACTCCTATCTGTCATATGTTTAATCTGAGCCTAGAGGAAAGTCTTTGTCCTCAGGCCTGGAGGGAATCCAAAGTAATTCCGCTACCCAAGAGTGGTAAAGCAGCCTTTACTGGTTCTAACAGCAGACCTATAAGCTTGCTGCCAGCTCTTAGCAAACTGTTAGGAAAAATTGTGTTTGACCAAATACAATGCTATTTCTCTGTAAATAAATTAACAGACTTTCAGCATGCTTATAGAGAAGGGCACTCAACATGTACTGTACTGACAAATTACTGATGATTGGTTGAAAGAAATCGCTAATAAGAAGATTGCGGGAGCTGTACTGTGAGATTTCAGTTCAGCCTTCGATATTATTGACCATAACATGTTGTTGAAAAAACACATGTGCTATAGCTTTTCAACCTCTGCCATAATGTGGATTCAGAGCTATCTATCTAATATAACTCAAAGGGTTTTCTTTAAATGGAAGCTTCTCTTATGTCAAACATGTAAAGTGTGGTGTACCGCAGGCCAGCTCTCTAGGCCCTCTACTCTTTTCCATTTTTACCAATGACCTGCCACTGGCATTAAACAAAGCATGTGTGTCCATGTATGCTGATGAGTACCATATACGCATCAATAACCACAGCTAATGAAGTCACTGAAACCCTTAACTAAAATTTGCAGTCTGTTTTGGAATGGGTGGCCAGTAATAAACTGGTTCTGAACATCTCTAAAACTAAGAGCATTGTATTTGGTACAAATAATTCCTTAAGTGATAGATCTCAGCTGAATCTGGTAATGAATGGTGTGGCTGTTGAACAAGTTGAGGAGACTAAATTACTTGGCATTACCTTTGAAAGATTAGTGGAATCTGTGTGGGTTGCTGGACAGGTAGGATGACTGACAGTGAAGGTGAACAGGTGGTCACGTGTCAGGTGACAGAGGAATGTATGAGACTGAGGCAGGAATTCCTTTAACCATAAAGTGGTATATTTACTGAGTAGTCTGTGCTGCATCACAAAGGAAACAAATAACATGTATACAATCAAATTCATAATCAAAGATCAAATCATATCAGTCATTATTAACACAAGTTAAGGAATTCAACAGTCCAGTTCATTAAGAAGTCAATAGTAATCATCCGCGAGTCATTTAGGCTCATAACTAATTATCACAAATCATGAAAGAATACAAACAGTGAATGGTTATACAATCTATAATCCCCATGATCAAAGTCAATCGGTTAGCAAACAATGACGTTTCTCATTTCACGCTTTCAATTGTCTTCATGTGTACATATAATTCATTTCAATACACATGAACCATATCGATTGCATAATTGGCCTATGAGGATCCGTAGGGCCGTGATCATTGACAATTCACATTACACAATATGTTTGAAGCGTGCGCTCCAAGCGGCGCTCCACGGTGATAACTATAAACAATAACTGAATGGCCCACTCTCCCGATCACCACAGATCATTCAGATGAAAGGTAAGAGTCGGTGGACTTACGTGGAATCATGGACGCACAGAACTTCTGGATCAGATGGAGTTAGGGAAGAGAAAGCAGCGAGATCAGGCGATGGCAATTTCCTCCTTTTATGGAGTTGAGATCTGTAGGACATTTCCACCTGACCTAATTAAAGCGCCCCTGGCCCAGCTGAGTAAATGGCAATGAATTAAAGGAGTATTCCACCAACTCCATGGGCCTTTTCTACAACCTTAGATTGTAAACTGTCATGGTCAAAACATATAGATTCAATGGTTGTAAAGATGGGGAGAGGTCTAGGTATAATAAAGAGATGCCCTGCTTTTTTGACACCACACTCCAAAAAGCAAGTTCTGCAGGCTCTAGATTTGTCTGATCTTGATTATTGTCCAGTCATGTGGTCCAGTGCTGCAAGGAAAGACCAAGTTAAGCTGCAGCTGACCCAGAACGGAGCGGCACATTTTGCCCTTAATTGTAATCAGAGGGCTGATATAAATACTATTCTGCCAGTCTCTCTTGGCTAAGAGTTGAGGAGAGACTGACTGCATCACTTCTTCTTTTCATAAGAAACATTGTGTTGAAAATCCTAAATTGTTTGCATAGTTAACTTACACACAGCTCTGACACACACGTATTCCACCAGACATGCCACCAGGGGTCTTTTCACAGTTCCCAAATCTAGAACAAATTCAATAAAGCATACAGGATTATACAGAGCCCTTGTTGTAGTATGGAACTTCCTTCCATCTCATGTTGCTCAAATAAACATGAAATCTGGGTTCAAAAAACAGATAAAGCAACACCTCGCAGCACCAAGCCTCTCCCCTATTTGACCTAGATAGTTTGTGTGTATGCATTGATATGTAAGCTACATGTGACTTTAAATTGTTTTTATGTAGTTCTGTCCTTGAGCTGTTCTTGTCTATTGATGGTCTGTATTATGTCATTCTGTAATATGTTTCATGTTTTGTGTGGACCCCAGGAAGAGTAGCTGCTGCTTTTGCAACAGCTAATGGGGATCCTAATAAAATACCAAATACCTTTCGGAAAGTATTCAGACCGCTTGACTTTTTCCCACATTTTGTTACGTTTAACAGACTTATTGTAAAACGTCTGAAATCTTTTTTCCCTCATCAATTCATACCTACCCCATCAATCATCAAGCAAAAACAGGTTTTTAGACATTTTACTAATGTATTAAAAATAAAAACAGAAATATCACATTTACATAAGTATTCAGATCCCTTACTCTGAACTTTGTTGAAGCACCTTTGGCAGCGATTACAGCTTCAAGTCTTCTTGGGTAGGACGCTACAAGCTTGGCACACCTGTATTTGAGGAGTTTCTCCCATTCTTCTCTGCAGATCCCCTCAAGCTCTGTCAGGTTGGATGGGGAAGGTTGCTGCACAGCTGTTTTCAGTTCTCTCCAGAGATGTTGGATTGGGTTCATGTCCGGGCTCTGGCTGGACATTCAGAGACTTGTAGCAAAACCACACTTGCGTTGTCTTGGCTGTGTGCTTAGGGGGGTTGTCCTGTTGGAAGGTGAACCGTTGCCCCAGTCTGAGGTCCTGAGTGCTCTGGAGCAGGTTTTCATCAAGGATCTCTCTGTACTTTGCTCCATTCATCTTTTCCTCGATCCTGACTAGTATCCCTGTCCCTGCCGCTGAAAAACATCCCCACAGCATGATGGCGCAACCACCATGCTTCACCATAGGGATGGTGGCAGGTTTCCTTCAGATGTGACGCTAGGCATTCAGGCCATAGAGTTCAATCTTAGTTGCATCAGACCAGAGAATGTTGTTTCTCATGGTCTGAGAGTCCTTTAGGTGCCCTTCGAGCAAACTCCAAACCGCTGTCATGTGCCTTTTACTGAGGAGTGGCTTCCGTCTGGCCACTCTACCATAAAGTTCTGATTGGTGGAGTGCTGCACAGATGGTTGTTATTCTGGAAGGTTCTCCCATCACCAGAGAGGAACTCTCCCCCGATTGCTCAGTTTGGCCAGGTGACCAGCTCTAGGAAGAGTCTTGGTGGTTCCAAACTTCTTCCATTTAAAGATGACGGAGGCCACTGTATTCTTGGGAACCTTCAATGATGCAAAAATGTTTTTGTACCCTTCCCCAGATCTGTGCCTCGACACAATCCTGTCTCGGAGCTCTATAGACAATTCCCTTTACCTCATGGCTTGGTTTTTGTTCTGACGTGCACTGTCAACTGTGGGACCTTATATAGACAGGTGTGTGTCTTTCCAAGTCATCTCCAATCAATTGAATTTACCACAAGTGAACTCCAATCATTGAAGAAACATCTCAAGAATGCACCTGAGCTCAATTTTGAGTCTCATAGCAAAGAGTCTGAATAGTTATGTAAATAAGGTATTTCTGTTTTTTTTATTTTTAATACATTTGCAAAAAAATACATATTTAACCTGTTTTTGCTTTGTCATTATGTGGTATTGTATGTAGATTGATGATTATGATTACAATTATTTAATCCATTTTAGATTAAGGACTGCACTGTATATGGATGTATGATCTCTGTGGTTACTTGTAGTTGTTCAGAGTGAACTCTGATGACACTGTATGCAATTGCCCTTTTAGAAATCCGGTCTTATCTCTATTGTACCCAGCCGACCCCCCCCTCAGGTCATCACACATAGAGGATGGTGGCTGGTTTGATCTAATTGGATATCTTAGTTTTACTTACTTTGGTTTGGTCTGTGGATTGGTCAACAATTGATTTGGAATGTAAACCATTCAGATCTGGTATAAATGGAATGAAGGTCTGTCGTTCTCTGTCTTATCCTGTATCCAGTTCATGGAGGAAGGTTGTATGATCAATTCTCATTTCCTAGACTTCTAGGCAACTCTTTGTTCATACTTTGTCTTGTAAGTTAACCTTAGGATCTACATTCGCTGGACAGTTTATTAGGTACAGCCATCTAGTACTGGGTCAGACCCCCCTTTGCCTCCAGAACAGCCTGAATGGATGCACCTGGTCAACAACAATGTTCAGATACGCTGTGGGGTTCAATCATTGCTCAATTGGTATTAAGGGACCAGTCTCTGCCTGGCCGGTTCCCCTCTTTCTACTTGGATTATCTGCCTCTAACCCTATTACAGGGGCTGAGTCACTGGCTTACTGGTGCTCTTTCATGCCGTCCCTAGGAGGGGTGCGTCACTTGAGTGGGTTGAGTCACTGATGTGATCTTCCTGTCTGGGTTGGCGCCCCCCTTTGGGTTGTGCCGTGGTGGAGATCTTTGTCGGCTATACTCGGCCTTGTCTCAGGATGGTAAGTTGGTGGTTGAAGATATCCCTCTAGTGGTGTGGGGGCTGTGCTTTGGCAAAGTGGGTGGGGTTATATCCTTCCTGTTTGGCCCTGTCTAGGGGTATCATCGGATGGGGCCACAGTGTCTCCTGACCCCTCCTGTCTCAGCCTCCAGTATTTATGCTGCAGTAGTTTATGTGTCGGGGGGCTAGGGTCAGTTTGTTATATCTGGAGTACTTCTCATATCTTATCCAGTGTCCTGTGTGAATTTAAGTATGCTCTCTCTAATTCTCTCTTTCCCTCTTTCTTTCTCTCTCTCGGAGGACCTCAGCCGTAGGACAATGCCTCAGGACTACCTGGCATGATGACTCCTTGCTGTCCCCAGTCCACCTGGCCATGCTGCTGCTCCAGTTTCAACTGTTCTGCCTGCAGCTATGGAATCCTGACCTGTTCACCGGACGTGCTACCTGTCCCAGACTTATTATTTGACCATGCTGGTCATTTATGAACATTTGAACATCTTGGTCATGTTCTATAATAATCTCCACCCAGCACAGCCAGAAGAGAACTGGCCACCCCTCATAGCCTGGTTCCTCTCTAGGTTTCTTCCTAGGTTTCTAGGGAGTTTTTCCTAGCCAATGTGCTTCAACACCTGCATTGCTTGCTGTTTGGAGTTTTAGGCTGGGTTTCTGTACAGCACTTTGAGATATCAGCTGATGTACGAAGGGCTATATAAATACATTTGATTTGATTTGAACACGTGCCTGGAAAACATTCCCCACCCCAGTACACCTCGACCATGGATCCATGGACTCATGCTGGACTCATGCTGCTAACACCAAATCCTGACTCTGCCACCAGCATGGCGAAACAGGGACCATGATTCATCGGACCAGGCAATGTTTTTCCACTCCTCAATTGTCCAGTGTTGGTGATTGCATGCCCTCTGGATCCGCTTGTTCTTGTTTTTAACTGATAGGAGTGGAATCATGTGTGTTCGTCTGATTCAAGATTGATGAGCTGTGCGTTCCCGAGATGCTGTTCTGCACACCACTGTTGTACTGCGGAAGTTTTTTGTTTGTCTCACCATTCCCTGTTATCCCTAGACACTGCTGTGCATCAAAAGCGCCCAGAAGGGCAGCGGTTTCTGGGAACGTTTCTGGAAGTTAAGCTTCATGCCTTGTATGTGAATCCATTCATCAAGTAGGTAACTACGTAGCTGGCCTGCTAGCTTTGTAGCTATGGATTGTGCACCTTCTGTTGTTTAGCCACAGAGTTTCTAAACACTGTCTACCTAGCTACAGTAGCTGATTGATGTTTTCCTTTGGCAACCAGGGCAGAGGAAAGCAACATTCACCACCACAAATGCTGTTTACATTGAAATCTATACATACTGAAGCACATAAGGAACCTCATGGGAACCCTTACATTTTTCACTTAATTTAAGGGGGAAATTTGCCTTAAAATGTTTTGTGCGACTGACTTAAGGTTAAAGTTTAAGGGAGAAGTTAAGGGGAAACCAGGCCCAAGGGCAAACATGCTGAGGTTACCATGGTAACACAAAGAGGAAAAGGAGGAGGCTGACCTCAGCAGGAGCTTTTGGACAGATGCCTGAGGGAGTATCTACAATTCAAACAGCACATGGCGCACTGCAAATCACAGGTATCAAGTGTGTGTGTGTTCATGTGTGTGGAAATACCCCCCCCCCACATTTACTTTTTGAAGTGATTTGTTTGAGAAACATTATGAATGTTTGTTTTCATTGCACATTAAAATGTGATACATTTGTGCAGTTAAATTACATGTCTTTACTATAAAACCCATGAAAGATTTAATTATAGTAAAGACAAGTAATTTAACTGTTCAAATGTATTACCTTTTATTGTGCAACGAACACAACCGGTCAAAATGTTCCTCAAACAAATCACTTCAAAAAGCAAGTTACCTTCGCACATTCATCAAAAATAATTCCAGCATCCGAAGTGTACTGTGCACCGCCAACTTTTCTTCAATTCGCATGTGGCTGAAACTATATCACACCGGAGAAAGCATACGAGCAAGCGAAACAGTGCCCCTCTATCTTACTGTATGTAGCCCATGTATCTGATGCTGTTTTATCAAAAGAATATGGCATGTCATACTCTTTGAAGGCCAGACAGCATCAGATACATGGGCTACACCACGAGCGGAGCATGGTGGGGCCTCAAGAGGAGAAAAAAAAGATTACTAGTATTTTATTTCATTATGCTCAGCTCAAGAAGCTCCTTGATGATATGAGGCCTGAGGCAAATGCCTCTTCTGCCTAATGGTAAAGTCCACCAAAGTGAGTGTGCGCACACCTGATAGTTTGTGTGTGTGTGTGCGTGCGTGTGGAACCTGAACCTAGCCAATCCAGCCCAGTGATGATAGTAATTGAGAGAAATGAGGAGCTGGATTTGAAGAAATGTGGGGACATTTTAACTGGACATCTGGTTTAAAGATATTAGCATCAAACAGGACAAGCATTAATACTACAGGAGCCTGAGTTAGAAGATTCCACTTAGGATGAACGGCAGTATGGAGGAATAGGATGGCTTTAATACAATTTTCCTGGAACAGGGAGAGAGACAAGCAGTGAATAATTGAGAGGGAGAGGGTGATTTGTCTGAAACTGCATGCATTTCCCTCAGGTGACCAAAAACAAATCTGTTGTTTTCAACCAAATAAAATAAAATAAAATGTTATTTGTCACGCGCCAATACCTTACCATGAGATGCTTACTTACAAGCCCTTAACCAACAATGCAGTTTTAAGAAAATAAGAGTTAAGAAAATAATTACACAATAAAATAACTAGGCTATATAACGAGGGTACCGGTGCTGAGTCAATGTGCAGGGGTACAGGTTAGTCGAGGTAATTGAGGTTATATGTAAATGTAGGTAGGGGTAAAGTGACTATGCATAGATAATAAACAGCGAGTAGCAACACTGTAAAAAAATAAAAGGGGGGGGATCAATGCAAATAGTCCAGGCAGCCATTTGATTAATTGTCCAGCAGTCTTATGGCTTGAGTGTTGAAGCTGTTATGGAGCCTTTTGGACCTAGACTTGGCGCTCCGGTACCCCTTGCCGTGCGATAGCAGTGAGAACAGTCAATGACTTGGATGGCTGGAGTCTTTGACAATTTTTGGGGGCTTCTTTTGATACCGCCTAGTATGGAAGTCTTGGATGGCAGGAAGCTTGGCCCCAGTGATGTACTGGGTCGTGCACAGTACCCTCTGTAGCGCCTTACAGGATGCTCTTGACGGTACAGCAGTATAACTTTTTGAGGATCTGGGGACCCATGCCAAATCTTTTCAGTCTACAGAGGAGTTGTAATGCCCACTGTCTTGGTGTGTTTAGAGCATGATAGTTTGTTCGCCCTCCATTTGGTAAATCTGACCACAATTCTATCTTCCTGATTCCTGCTTACAAGCTAAAATTAAAGCAGGAAGCCCCAGTGACTCGGTCTATAAAAAAGTGGTCAGGTGAAGCAGATGCTAAACTACAGGACTGTTCTGCTATCACAGACTGGAACATGTTCCGGGATTCCTCCGATGGCATTGAGGAGTACACAACATCAGTTACTGATTTTATCAATAAGTGCATCGAGGACGTCATCCCCACAGTGACTGTACGTACATACCACAACCAGAAGCCATGGATTACAGGCAACATTCGCACTGAGCTAAAGGGTAGAGCTGCCGCTTTCAAGGTGCGGGACTCTAACCTGGAAGCATATAAGAAATCCTGCTATGCTTTCTGACAAACCATCAAACAGGCAAAGCATCAATACAGGGCTAAGATTGAATTGTACTACACCGGCTCCGACGCTCGTCTTATGTGGCAGGGCTTGCAAACTATTACAGACTACAAAGGAAAGCACAGCCGCGAGACCAGACGAGCTAAATTACTTCTATGCTCGCTTTGAGGCAAGCAACACTAAGGCATGCATGAGACCATCAGCTGTTCCGGATAACTGTGTGATCATGCTCTCCGTAGCCGACGTGAGTAAGACACTTAAACAGGTCAACATTCGCAAAGCCGCAGGGCCAGATGGATTACCAGGACGTGTGCTTCGGGCATGTGCTGACCAACTGGCAGGTGTCTTCACTGACATTTTCAACATGTCCCTGATTGAGTCTGTAATACCAACATGTTTCGAGCAGACCACCATAGTCCCTGTGCCCAAGAAAACGAGGGCAACATGCCTAAATGACTACAGACCCGTACTACTCACATCCGTAGCCATGAAGTGCTTTGAAAGGCTGGTAATGGCTCACATCAACACCATTATCCGAGAAACCCTAGACCCACTCCAATTTGCATACCGCCCAAACAGATCCACAGATGATGCAATCTCTATTGCACTCCACACTGCCCTTTCCCACCTGGACAAAATGAACACCTACGTGAGAATGCTATTCATTGACTATAGCTCAGTGTTCAACACCATAGTACCCTCAAAGCTCATCATGAAGCAGCCACCAGGTGGTGACGGTAGGTAGCAACACATCTGCCACGCTGATCCGCAACACTGGAGCCCCTCAGGAGTCCACTCCTGTACTCCCTGTTCACCCACGACTGCATGGCCAGGCACGACTCCAACACCATCATTAAGTTTGCAGACGACACAACAGTGGTAGGCCATATCACCGACAACGACGAGACAGCCTATAGGGACGGGGTCAGAGACCTGGCCAGGTGGTGCCAGAATAACAACCTATCACTCAACGTCACCAAGACAAATGACAGGATTGTTGACTACAGGAAAAGGAGAAACGGAGCATACCCACATCAACGGGGCTGTAGTGGAGCAGGTCGAGAGCTTCAACTTCCTTGGTGTCCACATCACCAACAAACTAGAATGGTCCAAACACACCAAGACAGTTGTGAAGAGGCCTATTCCCTCTCAAGAAACTAAAAAGATATGGCATGGGTCCTCAGATCCTCAAAAGGTTCTACAGCTGCAACATCGAGAGCATCCTGACTGGTTGCATCACTGCCTGGTATGGCAATTGCTCGGCCTCCGACCGTAAGGCACTACAGAGGGTAGTGCGTACGGCCCAGTACATCATGGGGCTAAGCTGCCTGCCATCCAGGACCTCTACACCAGGCGGTGTCAGAGGAAGGCCCTGAAAATGGTCAAAGATCCCAGCCACCCCAGTCATATACTCTTTACTCTCTACTACCGCATGGAAAGCGGTACCGGACTGCCAAGTCTAGGACAAAAACGCTTCTCAACAGTTTTTACCAAAAGCCATAAGACTCCTGAACAGGTAATCAAATGGCTACCCGGACTATTTGCATTGTGTGCCACCCCCCTCAACCCCTCTTTTACGCTCCTGCTACTCTCTGTTTATCATATATGCATAGACTCATAAACTATACATTCATGTACACACTACCTCAAACGGCTCGGCCAACCAGTGCTCCTGCACATTGGCTAACCGGGCTATCTACATTGTGTTCCGCAACCCACCACCCGCCAACCCCTCTTTTACGCTACTGCTACTCTCTGTTTGTCATATATGCATTGTCACTTTAACCATATCTACATGTACAGTTGAAGTCAGAGGTTTACACACAGTTAGGTTGGAGTCATTAAAACTTGTTTTTCAACCACTCCAAGTCGGTTAGGACATCTACTTTGTGCATGACACAAGTCATTTTTCCAACAATTGTGTTAGGAACAGATTTTTTCACTTATAATACACTGTATCACAATTCCAGTGGGTCAGAAGTGTACATACACTAAGTTGACAGTGCCTTTAAACTGCTTGGAAAATTCTAGAAAATTATGTCCTGGCTTTAGAAGCTTCTGGTAGACTAATTGACATCATTTGAGTCAATTGGAGGTGTACCTGTGGATGTATTTCAAGGCCTACCTTCAAACTCAGTGCCTCTTTGCTTGACATCATGGAAAAATCAAAAGTCCTCAGAAAATAAATTGTAGACCTCCACAAGTCTGGTTCATCCTTGGGAGCAATTTCCAAACGCCTGAAGGTACCACGTTCATCTGTACAAACAATAGCACACAAGTATAAACACCATGGGACCACGCAGCCGTCATACCGCTCAGGAAGGAGACGCGTTCTGTCTCCTAGAGATGAACGTACTTCGGTGAGAAAAGTGCAAATCAATCCCAGAACAACAGCAAAGGACCTTTCTAGATGCTGGAGGAAACAGTTACAAAAAGTATCTATATCCACAGTAAAACGAGTCCTACATCGACATAACCTGAAAGGCCGCTCAGCAAGGAAGAAGCCACTGCTCCAAAACCACCATAAAAAAGCCAGACTACGGTTTGCAACTGTACATGGGGATGAAGATCGTACTTTTTGGAGAAATGTCCTCTGGTCTGATAAAACAAAAATAGAACTGTTTGGCCATAATGACCATCGTTATGTTTGGAGGAAAAAGGGGGAGGCTTGCAAGCCGAAGAACACCATCCCAACTGTGAAACACGGGGGTGGCAGCATCATGTTGTGAGGGTGCTTTGCTGTAGGAGGGACTGGTGCACTTCACAAAATAGATGACTTCATGAGGGAGGAAAATTATGTGGATATATTGAAGCAACATCTCAAGACATCAGTCAGGAAGTTAAAGCTTGGTTGCAAATGGGTCTTCCAAATGGACAATGACCCCAAGCATACATCCAAAGTTGTGGCAAAATGGCTTAAGGACAACAAAGTCAAGCTACTGGAGTGGCCATCACAAAGCCCTGATCTCAATCCTATAGAACGTTCGTGGGCAGAACTGAAAAACCGTGTGCGAGCAAGGAAGCCTACAAAACTGACTCAGTTACACCAGCTCTGTCAGGAGGAATGAGCCAAAAATTCACCCAACTTATTGTGGGAAGCTTGTGGAAGGCTACCCGAAATGTTTGACCCAGGTTAAACAATTTAAAGGCAATGCTACCAAATACTAATTGAGTGTATGTAAACTTCTGACCCACTTTGAATGTAATGAAAGAAAGAAAAGCTGAAATAAATCATTCTCTCTACTATTAAAATAAAGTGATGATCCTAACTGACATAAGACAGGGAATTTTTACTGTGATTAAATGTCAGGAATTGTGAAAAACTTAGTTTAAATGTATTTGGCTAAGGTGTATGTAAACGTCCAACTTCAACTGTACATACTACCTCAATCATTCCTACTAACCGGTGCCTGTATATAACCTTGCTACTGTATATAGCCTCGCTACTGTATATAACCTCTCTACTGTTCTTTTTCACTGCCATTTTTACTGTTGTTTTTATTTCTTTACTTACCTATTGTTCACCTAATACCTTTTTTGCACTGTTGGTTAGAGCCTGTATGTAAGCATTTCACTATTCTATTCGGTGCACGTGACAAATAAACTTTGATTTGATTTGTTGGTGATGTGGACACCAAGGAACTTGAAGCTCTCGACCTGCTCCACTAGAGCCTTGAATGGGGGCGTGTTCGGCCCTCTTTTTCCTGTAGTCCACAATCAGCTCCTGTGTCTTGCTCACGGTGAGGGAGTAGTTGTTGTCCTGCCACCAGACTGCCAGGTTTCTGACCTCCTCCCTAGAGGTTGTCTCATCATTGTCGGTGATCAGGCCTCCTACCGTTGTGTTGTTTTGCCGATGCACGGAAAACCCAGCCAACTGTATATTGTCCATGTCGTTGTTCAGCCACAAGTTTTTAATGTCCCGTTGGTAGGATAGTTTCGAACAGAGCTCATCCAGTTTATTCTCCAGTGATTGCACGTTGGCCAAAAGCATGAATGGTAGAGGCGGGTTAATCTAGTTCGAGGTTTAGATTTTTTTTATTTTATGAGTCTGACGCGAAGGATACACTGCTGCTCCAGGACCAGGCCCAAATCCTGCCATTCGCATGAAGAGGAGACCGAGAAACAGGGGCCGCAGATCCGGGTGCCTTGCGAGAATTTGTTGGTGAGTGTGTAACCTGCCTCTACCATCCGTCCTTTCGGCCAACGTGATCTGATATCCAGAAGCTTTTTTCGATCATAGGAGCTGATAGCAGAAACATTATGTACAAAATAAGTTGCAAACGGGGGCCTCTTGGGTGGCGCACCAGAGATTCTGGGTTCGAGCCCAGGCTCTGCCGCAGCCGGTCGCAACCGGGAGGCCCATGGAGCGGTGCACACTTGGCCCAGTGTCGTCCGGGTTAGGGAGGGTTTGGCCGGCAGGGATATCCTTGTCTCATCGCGCGCTAGCGACTCCTGTGGCGGGCCGGGCGCAGTGCACGCTGACCAGGTTGCTAGGTGCACGGTGTTTCCTCCGACACATTGGTGCGGCTGGCTTCCGGGTTAGAGGTGCATTGTGTCAAGAAGCAGTGTGGCTTGGTTGGGTTGTGTTTCGGAGGACACATGGCTCTTGACCTTCGCCTCTCCCAAGTCCGTACAGGAGTTGCAGCGATGAGACAAGACAGTAACTACTACCAATTGAATACCACGAAATTGGGGAGAAAAAGGGGTAAAATAATAATATAAAAATAAGTTGCAAACAATGCGAAAAAATACACAAAATTGCATAATTGGTAAGGAGACCGTAAAAACGGCAGCCATCCCCTCCAGTGCCATTGTGTCCAACAGAATGACTTCTCAGGGATTGTAATATACGGTTATCCTCTTTCAGATCAATATTCCCCATCACTGCACAGCCTCCACTGGCAGCCATATAACTCTTTGAGACTTACCCCCTACTCGCCTCTCTCCATGCTATCTTCTTTCCACTACTCTATGCGCAAGTTAATGGATGCCAGATCTTTCCACAATCTGAACCCAATCAGCCCACGGCCTAAGAATGAAGTAATTTGTGAGTGTCAGTCTCAGAAGACAGAGAATAACTGCCACTCAAAGTTATCTCTGCCTGCTGCTATCTGGCTGCAATTAAAAACAGCACAGGCCCCTTAATACGTAGTCCGTGCTGATAACTCTAACAAAAACAGACCTCCTTGTTTCCTGGCAACAATAAAGTCATAATGAGAGAACAATCAATGGGATACAGGAAACAATTAAAGAGTTACATTCCAAAATGCTATACCGTATATCTATTTTCAGAGATGTTGGTAAATTATATTTTATTGTTTAAAGAAATTATGTTTTTTGTTTTTTCACAATCTAATCATGGCATGGGGTTGTTCAATGGCAATCATGTATTTGTTAAAAAATCTATCACTTAATGGCTTCATTTCAGAGAGACAAATAATAATGTTTTTTGCTAAACGCTATTTATCCTCTTCACTCTTGGTGAAATAAATAGTACTGGGTTTTACACAGTCAAATGTAACAAATAAGTATGTTTAATAAAGAACTGTACAAATTATATATCTGTGACACCAATATAAAAACAAATAATAATTCAATACAGTAATATGGATATTTGAGTAATTTCGTAGATGCTCTTATCCAGAGCGACTTACAGTAAGTGCATTAACCTTAAGATAGCAAACACAGATCACAGTCAAGGATATGAACATCCCATACCAGCTATTTTACACACACATGAAGGTACCCATAACAAATCATTTCTGATGAAAAAACACAAATGTGAAGAATTGGTGGATATAGCATTTCGGAAATAAACTTCAATTTCAGAGTGTAACGGGACAATGTTGTAATTCCTTTGTGTTATTTCTGGATGTTGTTTTATTTGCATACAGTATATTTCATATTGTGTGTTCCTTTATAGATACAGTACAATTAATTCTCTCTAAGGTATGATTGACATTCAATAAATGGGAGAAGAAGCATCTTTACATGATGGTTCTAACTGTAGAAATGTATGCAGAGGGTGCTACAAAAACCCAGGGACAGTTGTGATCAGGGGATCAGCTGGTCATGCTTGTGGTCTTTTCGGCACATCAAAACCCAGCCTTCCACACACCATCAGTCACTAGACACCATCCTCTCCTATTATTGCTCAGCTCAAGGCTGCATGACGAGAGGGCTAAAGGGGGGGAAACTAGATTCCTGGGAGACAGACAGAATAATTAAGACCTAAGGCAGGGTGTGTGATCTGAGCTTATCCTCACTCTAGTCAGCCTCACTCGTCTCTCCCACCCAGAGCTCCACGCTGATGTTGGGTATACCCTTCTGGATGTGAACATATTGTATCCTTCCTAATTGAGCACAAGTGTTTTTAGAGAAGGGGAAAGTAGGGAAGTGGCTGAGCCTTATGGCGCCCTGCAACTCATGCAGGGCCATGAGCACTGAGAGGAAGCTGTTGGCTGGAGGAGCATAATAAGATAACACAGCCAGACACATTAAACAGGTGTGTCCCTGTCATCTGAAGGGCAGAGAGAGCGAGAGAGAGCGAGAGAGAGCGAGAGAGAGAGAGAGAGAGAGAGAGAGAGAGAGAGAGAGAGAGAGAGAGAGAGAGAGAGAGAGAGAGAGAGAGAGCATGCTCTGAAGCTCGACTCATCATCATATCATAAATAAATAAACCAATGATGAAAAATCCGATCTGCAGTTTTAGATGTTGAAACATGAGCTAAAGCTGTAGATTGGGAAGGTGAATTATTTTCCCTTTTTGTGGGACAGTCTGGTCATCAATCAACGAGTGTAATGATTTGGTCTACGTGAGCGATTAGGTTAATTTCATCTCATTGAATGAAGAGAAAATATGGATCACATTTACCCTTGGAGTGTATGGGTGGTTAACCCTAAACAGTAAACACATTAGTGTTGGGGTGAACAGTTACAGTTGATGGGGAACACTGTCTTCTTCTCTGTGGGTTTGCATTACGCCATGGGCATTTATGTGATCAATTTACAGGCTTGATTGGAGGAAAAGTCCACTCATCAGGTGTAAATCAGATGCTGATTAAAAGGCAGGGTGGAATGGCCTCTCCGGAGGCGCATTGACATGAGTACTGCTGCCGTGCAGCTCTGTGGGTTAAAAACCTCTAATAGTCTAACATATGGAATTGTTTAAAGATGGTCATACCATGGATCACTTGCTATTTGATTATACCTTTAGGTATAAAAAAAGGCTGGGAAATGATTTGATAAAATATTGAATTTGGCCTTTACTGCTATAGCCCGTAGAACCGCATATTCATAAATGGCACAAAAAATAAATAAATAAATATCCTAAGGAATAAGGTTTTGAAGTGTCTGTCATACATTGAGGAGATATAAGAAGACTCAGGAAATATTACATTTTTTTGGACACATATTTAACACCTTATTTTTGTCGGCATAAAACCATATTTCAATTTGTTTGTATGGGTTACCTAGAGTGGTTATAATAGTTTCTAGGCCAAACCGTTTGGACGCTACATACGTTTTTGTGAGAAGATTATCGGGATGTCTCATGGTCTGACAAACATTGCTGTACCTCGGTCACTTTCCACCGTAGATGCGGAAGGCCGACATATATATCTCTAACTCTAACTTAAATTGACGGATTTTGATAGGTATTTTTTATTATGTTGCTTAGATTGACATACAGGTGCATCAATACACTCTTATGGAATTTTGAATGGATGCATTAGGAGACACAGTTTGGTAGTTTTTTGGAATTCAACAGGAGAAACATCCTCAAAATGAGTGGTATTGGCACATAGAGGTATTATCACGTCACACACCCACACTCACTCACCTCACATCTGGATAAGAACGCCTGCCAAATGACTAAATATACAATTTGTTTATCCTTCCTTACACACTCATCTGCATGCATTCATACACTTGAGCACACGTTCACATTAAAGTGCATTCGGAAAGTATTCAGACCACTTGACTTTTACCACATTCTGTTACGTTATAGCCTCGTTCTTATCCTAAATTTAGAAAATTAAAATGTAAAATAATTAAATAATACATTTACATAAGTAATGAGACCCTTTACTCAGTACTTTATGATAATACCTTTGGCAGCGATTACAGCCTTGTGTCTTCCTGGGTAAGACGCTACAAGCTTGGCACTAGAGGTCGACCGATTATGATTTTTCAACGCCGATACCGATTATTGGAGGACCAAAAAAGAAGATACCGATTAATCGGTCGATTTTTAAAATGTATTTGTAATAATGACAATTACATGAATACTGAATGAACACTTATTTTAACTTAATATAATACATCAATCAAATCAATTTAGCCTCAAATAAATAATGAAACATGTTCAATTTGGTTTAAATAATGCAAAAACAAAGTGTTGGAAAAGAAAGTAAAAGTGCAATATGTGCCATGTAAGAAAGCTAACGGTTAAGTTCCTTGCTCAGAACATGAGAACATATGAAAGCTGGTGGTTCCTTTTAACATGAGTCCTCAATATTCCCAGGTAAGAAGTTTTAGGTTGTAGTTATTATAGGAATTATAGGACTATTTCTCTCTATACGATTTGTATTTCATATAGCTTTGATTATTGGATGTTCTTATAGGCACTATAGTATTGCCAGTGTAACAGTATAGCTTCCGCCCCTCTCCTCGCTCCTACCTGGGCTCAAACCAGGAACACATCGACAACAGCCACCCTCAAAGCATCGTTACCCATCTGCAAAGGGAACAATTACTCCAAGTCTCAGAGCGAGTGACATTTGAAACGCTATTAGCGCACACCCCGCTAACTAGCTAGCCATTTCACATCGGTTACACCAGCCTAATCTCGGGACTTGATAGGCTTGAAGTCATAAACAGCACAATGCTTGAAGCATTGCGAAGAGCTGCTGGCAAAACACACGAAAGTGCTGTTTGAATGAATGCTTACGAGCCTGCTGGTGCCTACCATCGCTCAGTCAGACTGCTCTATCAAATCATAGACTTAATTATAACATAATAACACACAGAAATACGAGCATTAGGTCATTAATATGGTTGAATCCGGAAACTATCATCTCGAAAACAAAACTTGTATTCTTTCAGTGAAATACGGAACCGTTCCGTATGGGGTGGCATCCATAAGTCTAAATATTCCTGTTACATTGCACAACCTTCAATGTTATGTCATAATTACGTAAAATTTTGGCAAATTAGTTCGCAACGAGCCAGGCTGCCCAAACTGTTGCATATACCCTGACTCTGCGTGCAATGAACGCAAGAGAAGTGACACAATTTCACCTGGTTAATATTGCCTGCTAACCTGGATTTCTTTTAGCTAAATATGCAGGTTTAAAAATATATACTTCTGTGTATTGATTTTAAGAAAGGCATTGATGTTTATGGTTAGGTACAGTCGTGCAGATGTACAGATGTTAAATCATCCCCCGTTTGGCAAAGTTGGCTGTCTTTGTTAGGAAGAAATAGTCTTCACACAGTTCGCATGAGCCAGGCGGCCCAAACTGTTGCAAGAGAAGTGACACATTTTCCCTAGTTAAAAGAAATTCATGTTAGCAGGCAATATTAACTAAATATGCAGGTTTAAAAATATATACATGTGTATTGATTTTAAGAAAGGCATTGATGGTTATGGTTAGGTACACATTGGAGCAACAACAGTCCTTTTTCGCGAATGCGCACAGCATCGATTATATGCAACGCAGGACACGCTAGATAAACTAGTAATATCATCAACCATGTGTAGTTAACGAGTGATTATGATTGATTGATTGTTTTTTATAAGATAAGTTTAATGCTAGCTAGAAACTTACCGTGGCTTCTTACTGCATTCACGTAACACTCAGGCTCCTCGTGGAGTGCAATGTAAAGCAGGTGGTTAGAGTGTTGGACTAGTTAACCGTAAGGTTGCAAGATTGAATCCCTGAGCTGACAAGGTAAAAATCTGTCGTTCTGCCCCTGAACAAGGCACCATTTCTAGGTCGTCATTGAAAATAAGAATGTGTTCTTAAATGACTTGCCAAGTTAAATAAAGATGTAGCAAAAAAATAAAATAAAATCGGCCAAAATACCGATTTCCGGTTGTTATGAAAACTTTAAATCGGCCGTAATTAATCGGCCATTCCGATTAATCGGTCTACCTTTACTTGGCACACCTGTACTTGGGGAGTATCTCCCATTCTTCTCTGCTGATCCTCTCAAGCGCTGTCAGGTTGGATGGGGAGCATCGCTGCACAGCTATTTTCAGGTCTCTCCAGAGATGTTTGACCGGGTTCAAGTCCGGGCTCTGGCTGGGCCACTCAAGGGCATTCAGAGACTTGTCCCGAAGTCACTCCTGCGTTCTCTTGGCTGTGTGCTTAGGGTCGTTGTCCTGTTGGAAGGTGAACCTTCGCCCCAGTCTGAGGTCCTGAGCAGGTTTTCATAAAGGATCTCTCTGTACTTTGCTCATTCATCTTGCCCTCGATCCTGACTAGTCTCCCAGTTCCTGCCGCTGAAAAACAGACAATTCCTTTGATCTCACTATCAACTGTGGGACCTCATATAGACAGGTGTGTGCCTTTCCAAATCATGCCCAATCAATTGAATTTACCACAGGAAGACTCTAATTAAGTTGTAAAAACATCTCAAAGATGATCAATGGAAACAGGATGCACCTGAGCTCAATTTCGAGTCTCATAGCAAAGGGTCTGAATACATATGCAAATAAGGTATTTCTTTTTTCTAAAAACCTGCTTTCGCTTTGTCATTATGGGGTAATTTGTGTAGTTTGATGAGGAAAATGTTTTATGTAATACATGTCAGAATAAGGCTATAACGTAACAAAATGGGAAGGGGTTTGAATACTTTACGAATGCACTGTACGTGCACAAAAGTAGATGCTTACGCACGCACGCACGCACGCACGCACGCACGCACACACGCACACACACACACACACACACGCACACACACACACACAGACTTAATTCCACTTGGTTCCTAATCAATACCTGGAGGATGATGGCGCATAAATCTCGATAACAACTGCTTCCTTTCCGCCCCATCCTAAGAGCCGCTCAACTGTTTCCCTTGCACACAAACTGTTATTCATCACACACCACAGAAACTTTAAAAAAAGTAAAACATAATAAATTATCCTGAAACCCAGCCCTCCAGGCCAAGAGGGAACCGTAGGTGGTTAATTAATAGTTCAGCGACGGGGGAGGAAATGCCAGTCTGAGGCTCACATAAACTGCAAAGGAGCATTGAGGAAATACTAATCAGCCTCCAGGGCCTCAGCGCTCCATTCCCCAGACAATAGTGACAGAATGTCACTGCATCCTGCTACATAGGACTGTGGATCTTGGATCTGAGTACTGTGTAATGTGTGTATGGAATATGGATGACTTGGTCAACAAGGGCCTACAGTACTAGCTAAGTCCCCTGGCCCAATCCTCTAGTCTACATCCCTCTACTCTGTCTCCTGGTCCAATCCTCTAGTCTACATCCCTCTACTCTGTCCCCTGGTCCAATCCTCTAGTCTACATGTCTCTACTCTGTCCCCTGGTCCAATCCTCTAGTCTACATGTCTCTACTCTGTCCCCTGGTCCAATCCTCTAGTCTACATGTCTCTACTCTGTCCCCTGGTCCAATCCTCTAGTCTACATGTCTCTACTCTGTCCCCTGGTCCAATCCTCTAGTCTACATGTCTCTACTCTGTCCCCTGGTCCAATCCTCTAGTCTACATGTCTCTACTCTGTCCCCTGGTCCAATCCTCTAGTCTACATGTCTCTACTCTGTCCCCTGGTCCAATCCTCTAGTCTACATCCCTCTACTCTGTCCCCTGGTCCAATCCTCTAGTCTACATCCCTCTACTCTGTCCCCTGGTCCAATCCTCTAGTCTACATGTCTCTACTCTGTCGCCTGGTCCAATCCTCTAGTCTACATGTCTCTACTCTGTCTCCTGGTCCAATCCTCTAGTCTACATCCCTCTACTCTGTCTCCTGGTCCAATCCTCTAGTCTACATCCCTCTACTCTGTCCCCTGGTCCAATCATCTAGTCTACATGTCTCTACTCTGTCCCCTGGTCCAATCCTCTAGTCTACATCCCTCTACTCTGTCTCCTGGTCCAATCCTCTAGTCTACATCCCTCTACTCTGTCCCCTGGTCCAATCCTCTAGTCTACATGTCTCTACTCTGTCCCTGGTCCAATCCTCTAGTCTACATCCTCTACTCTGTCTCCTGGTCCAATCCTCTAGTCTACATCCCTCTACTCTGTCCCTGGTCCAATCCTCTAGTCTACATGTCTCTACTCTGTCCCCTGGTCCAATCCTCTAGTCTACATCCCTCTACTCTGTCTCCTGGTCCAATCCTCTAGTCTACATCCCTCTACTCTGTCCCCTGGTCCAATCCTCTAGTCTACACATGTCCTCTAGTCTCTGTCCCCTGGTCCAATCCTCTAGTCTACATGTCTCTACTCTGTCCCCTGGTCCAATCCTCTAGTCTACATGTCTCTACTCTGTCCCCTGGTCCAATCCTCTAGTCTACATCCCTCTACTCTGTCCCCTGGTCCAATCCTCTAGTCTACATCCCTCTACTCTGTCCCCTGGTCCAATCCTCTAGTCTACATCCCTCTACTCTGTCCCCTGGTCCAATCCTCTAGTCTACATGTCTCTACTCTGTTTCCTGGTCCAATCCTCTAGTCTACATGTCTCTACTCTGTCCCCTGGTCCAATCCTATAGTCTACATGTCTCTACTCTGTTTGCTGGTCCAATCCTCTGGTCTACATGTCTCTACTCTGTCCCCTGGTCCAATCCTATAGTCTACATCCCTCTACTCTGTCCCTGCATGTGCCTTCTGCCTCTCTCCAACTAGCCTCCTCCTTTCTCTCAACACTTACTGTGTATTACATATTTCCTTTTAGTTTCTCTTCAACCTTCTCAACAGCTACAGTAATGATTGTTTCTTTCCCCTCATCCCTGTGTCCTTGTGTTTTTAGATCAGCATCATGTCCAAACACTTCCACTGCCTACAGCCTCTCTCTACTCTCACTTTGACAATCTGTTCACCTTCTCCCCTTCCCTTGTCCCCTACCCCCCCTCCTCCCCTCACCCCCCGTCCCTCGACACAGAGAGTCTTCATAGGAGTTTATGTTGAGATATGATGCCAAACATTTAAATACACAGTTTAAGCAGTCTTCGACAATGACAAATGTTACAGACGATTTTATTTGAGATTTACATACCTGGCCACTCAAATACACACAAACACACACACACACACAGTGCATGAGGTTAATACTGAGTTGTCCGTATGTCCGACCTTGCCAAAGGACGTTCTGAAGATGGAATGAATACTCATGGACTTCAAAGCCTCCTGCTGTGGTTACAGTACATTACTTCTACTGTATATTAAATAAACCAGAACCTGCAGCACCTGCCCCATTATCCCTCCTCTCCCCAATGATCTACCACCCTCTGTCCCTCCCTCCCTCTCCCTCCCTCTCCCTCTCGCAATTACTGTTTTACAGGTCGGTACCTTGTCTGACATTTGGGGACAGGAAGGTCCAGTCCAGTTTATATTCCACCACCAGAGCTCCCCTCTCTTGTCTCTGCCTGTCCCTCAGAGGAGCATCAAAAGGGGTCTGATTCAGAGAGGCCCATGCCAACCTACATCAAACACACACAGCACAGAAAGCCAGCCATCCAGTCACCTGCACTAATCCTCAGGATAAATAAACCATGCGCAGAGCAGATTCATGCAGCCAGCACAGAGCTATTTTCAGACACACTGTTTTTCTACCACGTCTGAAATGTATTCATAAAGAGCACTTTTCCCTCTCTCTCTCCCTCGCTCTCTCTCTCTCCCTCGCTCTCTCTCCCTCGCTCTCTCTCTCTCCCTCGCTCTCTCTCTCTCCCTCGCTCTCTCCCTCGCTCTCTCTCCTCTCTCTCCTCGCTCTCTCCCTCGCTCTCTCTCTCTCCCTCTCTCCCTCGCTCTCTCTCCCTCTCTCTCTCCCTCGCTCTCTCTCTCTCCCTCTCTCCCTCGCTCTCTCTCCCTCTCTCTCTCCCTCGCTCTCTCTCTCTCCTCTCTCTCTCTCTCCCTCGCTCTCTCTCGCTCTCTCTCTCCCTCGCTCTCTCTCTCTCTCTCTCCCTCTCTCTCTCTCTCCCTCGCTCTCTCTCTCTCCCTCTCTCTCTCGCTCTCTCCTCTCTCTCTCTCTCTCTCTCTCTCTCTCTCTCCCTCTCCCTCTCTCTCTCCCTCCTCTCTCTCTCTCCCTCGCTCTCTCTCTCTCCTCTCTCCTTCACTCTCTCTCTCCCTCTCTCTCTCCCTCTCACCTCTCTCTCTCCCTCACTCTCTCTCTCTCCCTCGCTCTCTCCCTCGCTCTCTCTCTCTCCCTCGCTCTCTCTCTCTCCCTCGCTCTCTCTCTCTCCCTCGCTCTCTCTCTCTCCATCTCAGGTCTGGGCAAATAGAGCATGTTTGAGCAACACCACTGATCTATCATCTGGAGGCCAGTTTCAATGAGGGGTTTGGATAGGGTTATCAGACTGTGCTAAGGCATGAAAGGGTAAGCTTAGAATCAATGTTAGAGAAATGCCTTCATACAGTTTAAACTTCTGCACTTCCTTGGATGTGTTTTCTATGCCGCCTATAATCTGTTTTGCTGTATTTTATGAAGAATTAGAAAAGCAAATCAAATAAAAAATAATGGGTCAGTTCCTCTTGTCCCTCTTGGTCGGTTTGAGTCATGACGGTGTGTGTGTGTGTGAGTGTGCAAGTGTGTGCGTGAGTGTGTATGTGTGCAAGTGTGTGTTTGTGCCTGTGTCTGTGTGTGCTTGCATGCACATGCATATGCCTGTGTGTGTGTGTGTGTGTGTGTGTGTGTGTGTGTGTGTGTGTGTGTGTGTGTGTGTGTGTGTGTGTGTGTGTGTGTGTGTGTGTGTGTGTGTGTGTGTGTGTGTGTGTGTGTGTGTGTGTGTGTGTGTGTGTGTGTGTGTGTGTGTGTGTGTGTGTGTGTGTGTGTGTGTGTGTGTGTGTGTGTGTGTGTGTGTGTGCCTGTCAGCATATGTAAATATACAATTACATGCACTCTCCCATCACCTCCACTTTCCTGGTCTATTTGGCTGGCCCAGTGCTGACATCTGGACTTTGGCTAGCCTATAGCATTACTTCATTACTTTCCTTCATAAGCTTTATTCATCCACTGGTTTAGGCAAATCTTCACCATCGATCAAACTTCTGAGATGGTCAGCACTAAATACACTGTATTCAGCAGAGGGAATGAAATTCATTTGGTGAAGCATGCATGCCTCATCACAAAGGCATAAGGGATCACCTTCAGCGCTGCCCCTTAAGTGATTTCACATGCTCCTAAAATGTCCACCTCACCTCTGTTGGCCAAGACATCTTTTTTAGAAAACCTGGTGCAAGGAAACCAGGGATAAAGAGGGATGCCAAGGGGAAGGCGAGAAGGAGGGAAAAGGGCGGAGGATATAGAGAGCGCAGCATGAAAAGATAATGAGAATTGTCATGCCCATGGGGGTGATGTGAAGGGGATGCACAATGCAGTGGTCGAAATGGAGAGATGAGGAAACATTGTTTAGAGAAAAAAATAAGAGAAAAATAGAGAGGGAGAATGGAGGGATAAACATTGCTCGAGGGCCTGAGTGTGAGGAGTTATGACAGGGTCCTGATGCCCAGGAGGTCTCTGACCCTGCCTGGTGATGATGTGTCACTGGGTGTGAACACAACAGAACAGAGCAGCTCGTGGGGAATGCAGTGCCTGGGGCTTCTTGTTCGACTTGCCAGTGGGAGGAGGGGCTCATTCTCTAGTCTGGTTCCTCTAGTCTCTATCTTAAAAATGTTTCTCTGTTGTCAACCTAAGGGTAATCTCGGCACCCAGAACAAAATTAGCTAAGGCTGTCACGAGAGACAAACCTAAAAGAGATCCCTATTCACCTACATTCATCCCAGGTTATTATTTTAGGGAGGTTCAGGCTAGGGCTGAAGGGTTTCCTCGAACAGATGGCTGTGAAAAGAAACACCACTTTAGCCAAGCAACATTGGATTGAATAGAGAGGATCTGATGTGTGTCGGGGTGCATGATGCCCTCAGTCTGATGTGTGTCGGGGTGCATGATGCCCTCAGTCTGATGTGTGTCGGGGTGCATGATGCCCTCAGTCTGATGTGTGTCGGGGTGCATGATGCCCTCAGTCTGATGTGTGTCGGGGTGCATGATGCCCTCAGTCTGATGTGTGTCGGGGTGCATGATGCCCTCAGTCTGATGTGTGTCGGGGTGCATGATGCCCTCAGTCTGATGTGTGTCGGGGTGCATGATGCCCTCAGTCTGATGTGTGTCGGGGTGCATGATGCCCTCAGTCTGATGTGTGTCGGGGTGCATGATGCCCTCAGTCTGATGTGTGTCGGGGTGCATGATGCCCTCAGTCTGATGTGTGTCATGGGGTGCATGATGCCCTCAGTCTGATGTGTGTCGGGGTGCATGATGCCCTCAGTCTGATGTGTGTCAGTCTGGGGTGCATGATGCCCTCAGTCTGATGTGTGTCGGGGTGCATGATGCCCTCAGTCTGATGTCGGGGTGCATGATGCCCTCAGTCTGATGTGTGGGGTGCATGATGCCCTCAGTCTGATGTGTGTCGGGGTGCATGATGCCCTCAGTCTGATATGTGTCTGGGGTGCATGATGCCCTCAGTCTGATATGTGTCGGGGTGCATGATGCCCTCAGTCTGATGTGTGTCGGGGTGCATGATGCCCTCAGTCTGATGTGTGTCGGGGTGCATGATGCCCTCAGTCTGATGTGTGTCGGGGTGCATGATGCCCTCAGTCTGATGTGTGTCGGGGTGCATGATGCCCTCAGTCTGATGTGTGTCGGGGTGCATGATGCCCTCAGTCTGATGTGTGTCGGGGTGCATGATGCCCTCAGTCTGATGTGTGTCGGGGTGCATGATGCCCTCAGTCTGATGTGTGTCGGGGTGCATGATGCCCTCAGTCTGATGTGTGTCGGGGTGCATGATGCCCTCAGTCTCACAGCTACTCTTCAACACGTCACAAAGCATGAGTTAAGTCTGACTTAGTTCTGTTCATTATTAATAGATTTCACACAGTGCTTTTGTTTCCCCCCAATTAAGATGGGATTTGATGATGTAACAGGCAACAGCACATTTGAGTTTGTATTTATTATGGATCCCCATTAGCTGCTGCCAAAGCCTCTTCCTGGGTTCCAGCAAAATTAAGGCAGTTTATACAATTTTAAAAACATTACAATACATTCACAGATTTCACAACACACTGTGTGCCTTCAGGCCCCTACTCCACCACTACCACATATCTACAGTACAAAAGCCATGTGTATGTATAGTGCATATGTTATTGTGTGCGTTTGCATGCGTCTGTGCCAATGTTTGTGTTGCTTCACAGTCCCCGCTGTTCCATAAGGTGTTTTTTAAATCCAATTTTACTGCTGGCATGACTAACTTGATGTGGAATAGAGTTCCATGTAGTCATGGCTCTATTTAGTATTGGTGGCCTCCCATAGTCTGTTCTGGACTTGGGGGACTGTGAAGTGACCTCTTGTCTTGACATGTATATTATTCATATTAGCTCTCTGTGTACATCCAAGGGTCAGCCGTGCTGCCCTGTTCTGAACCATTTCCTAAGTCCTTTTTTGTGGCACCTGACCACACAACTGAACAGTAGTCAAGGTGTGACAAAACTAGGGCCTGTAAGGACCTGTCTTGTTGATAGTGTTGTTAAGAAGGCAGAGCATCGCTTATCATAGACAGACTTTTCCCCATCTAAGCTACTACTGCATCAATATGTTTTGACCATGACAGTTTACAATCTAGGGTTACTCCAAACAATTTAGTCATCTCAACTTCTACATTATTTATTACAAGATTTAGTTGAGGTTTAGTTCCAAATACAATGTTATTGATAATAGAAATATTTAGGGCTAACTTATTCCTTGCCACCCACTCTGAAACTAACTGCAGCTCTTTGTTGAGTGTTGCAGTCATTTCAGTCACTGTAGTAGCTGACATGTATAGTGTTGAGTCATCCGCATACATAGACACTCTGGCTTTTCTCAAAGTTAGTGTCATGTCATTAGTAAACATTTAAAAAAGCAAGGGACCTAAACAGCTACCCTGTGGAATTCCTGATTCTAACTGGATTATATTTGAGAGACTTCCATTAAAGAACACCCTCTGTGCTCTGTTAGACAAGTAACTCCTTATCCACATTATAGCAGGGGGTGTAAAGCCATAACACATACGTTTTTACAGCAGCAGACTATGATCAATAATGTCGAAAGCTGCACTGAAGTCTAACAAGACAGCCCCCAAAATAATTTTATCATCAATTTCTCTCAGCCAATCATAAGTCATTTATGTAAGTGCTGTGCCTGTTGAGTGTCCTTCCCTATAAGCATGCTGAAATTCTGTTGTCAATTTGTTTACTGTGAAATAGCATTGTATCTGGTCAAACACAGTTTTTTCCCAGAAGTTTACTAAGGGTTGGTAACAGGCTGATTGGTCGGCTATTTGAGCCAGTAAAGGGGGTTTTACTATTGTTGCTATTATCCTCAGTAATTTTCCATCCAGATTGTCAGCCCCCGGTGGCTTGTCATTGTTGATAGACAACAATAATTTTTTCACCTCTTCCACACTTCACGGAATTCAAAAGTACAATTCTTGTCTTTCATAATTTGGTCCGATATATTTCTATGTGTAGAGTTAGCGTTTGTTGCTGGCATGTCATCCCTAAGTTTGCTTATCTGCCAATGAAAAAGTAATTAAAGTAGTTTGCAATATCAGAGGGTTTTGTGATGAATGAGCCATCTTTTTCCCCAAAATGTTCATTTAAGGTGCCCCAAAGCTTTTTATTATCATTCTTTATATTATTTATCTTTGTTTCATAGTGTAGTTTATTATTATTTTTTTTTAGTTTAGTCACATGATTTCTTAATTTGCAGTAAATTTGCCAATCAGTTGGGCTCCCAGACTTAATAGAAATACATTTTGCCTCATTCCTCTCAACCATACAATTTTTCAATTCCTCATCAATCTAAAGGGATTTAACAGTTTTACTGTCATTTTTACAATGGGTCCGTGCTTATTAGTAACGGGAATAGGTCATTTCATAAATGCGTCAAGTGCAGCGTCTGGTTGCTCCTCATTACAAAACACACACCAGCAAATATTCTTTACATCATCAACATATGAATCATTACAAAACCTAGTGTATGACATTCTTATACACTATATTAGGCCAGGCTTTGGGACTTTGGTTTTCCTAGATATGGCTATTATATTGTGATCAATACATCCTATGGATTTGGATACTGCTTTTAAGCAAATATCTGCAGCATTAGTGAAGATGTGATCAATACATGTTGATGATGGTCTATAGCAGCTTCCCACCAGAATGGGCTTTAGGTGAGGCAGATGAACCTGTAGCCATATTACTTCAACAGTATTTAACATTAGATCGTCTCTAATCTTTACAGGAATGTGGTTCTGAATATAGACCGCAACACCGCCTCCGTTGGCATTTCTGTCTTTTCGGTAGATGTTATAACCATGTATTGCTACCACTGTATCATCAAAGGTATTATCTAAGTGAGTTTTAGAGAATATGAATGTTATCTGTTACAAGCAAGTTACTGACTTCATGGACCTTGTTTCTTCGGCTACATATGTCAATATGGGCTATTTTTTAGCACTTTTCTGGGTTGCTTGATTGTTTTTAATGCTTTACTGGGAACCTTATCAGAGGTAGACTAACTCATGTTATTTACATTCGAGTTGATAGTGCAGGGTGAGCTGCATAAAGTGGTCTTCATTTGTTTTTGTGAGGAAGCTAACGATTTGTTGCTCTGCATTTGTCTATCACCGAAAAACTTCTCAAGGAAAAGGTTGTTGGCAGCATCGACATAACAGACAGACAGACAGTGTGGTCAGAGGAAGTAATAGGACAGCTGTCATGGCACAGAGTATAGCAGAGAGCTCAGAAGAAGCACACCGTAACCTAACAGAGCTGCTGTGCCTGGTTCCAGCCAATAAGGATGCTGCAAGTGAGCATTTCGTTGGATGGTGTATACCATGTGTATCCTGTACATACGACTAATACAAATTTAAACTTGAATCTTGGTTCCCTGGGTAGACTTGTCAAAGCCTGCTTTTGACAAACAAGAGAGAGGAGCTGACCAGCAGAGCATGAGGCAGAGCTCCCCAGAGTAGGATGCTTTCTCACCATTTCTCTTACTGTGTCTCTCTCTATGTCTGTCTCTCTCAGTTTCTCTCTCTCTGATCCTGCTCTCACTCTACATTCTATCAGTCGCTCTTTCTCTCTCCACCTCTCACTCTACATTCTATCAGTCGCTCTGTCTCGCTCTCTCTCCACCTCTCTCTCTCGCTCTCTCTGATCCTGCTCTCACTCTACATTCTATCAGTCGCTCTTTCTCGCTCTCTCTCCACCTCTCTCTCTCGCTCTCTCTGATCCTGCTCTCACTCTACATTCTATCAGTCGCTCTTTCTCTCTCCACCTCTCACTCTACATTCTATCAGTCGCTCTGTCTCGCTCTCTCTCCACCTCTCTCTCTCGCTCTCTCTGATCCTGCTCTCACTCTACATTCTATCAGTCGCTCTTTCTCGCTCTCTCTCCACCTCTCTCTCTCGCTCTCTCTGATCCTGCTCTCACTCTACATTCTATCAGTCGCTCTTTCTCTCTCCACCACTCTCTCTCGCTCTCTCTGATCCTGCTCTCACTCTACATTATTTCGCTGTCTCTCTCTCTCTGTCTCTCTCTCTCTCCACCTCTCTCTGTCTCGCTCTCTCTCCACCTCTCTCTCTCGCTTGCTCTCTGATCCTGCTCTCACTCTACATTCTATCAGTCGCTCTTTCTCTCTCCACCACTCTCTCTCGCTCTCTCTGATCCTGCTCTCACTCTACATTATTTCGCTGTCTCTCTGTCTCTCTCTCTCTCTCTCTCTCTCTCTCCACCTCTCTCTGTCTCGCTCTCTCTCCCCTCTCTCTCTCGCTCTCTCTGATCCTGCTCTTACTCTACATTCTTTCGCTGTCTCGCTGTCTCTCTCTCTCTCTCTCTCTCTCTCCACCTCTCTCTCTCGCTCTCTGATCCTGCTCTCACTCTACATTCTATCAGTCGCTCTGTCTCGTGCTCTCTCCCCTCTCTCTCTCGCTCTCTCTGATCCTGCTCTCACTCTACATTCTTTCGCTGTCTCTCTGTCTCTCTCTCTCTCTCTCTCTCCACCTCGCTCTCTCTCCACCTCTCTCTCGCTCTCTCTGATCCTGCTCTCACTCTACATTCTATCAGTCGCTCTGTCTGTCTCTCTCTCTCTACACCTCTCTCTCTCGCTCTCTCTGATCCTGCTCTCACTCTACAATCTCTCGCTGTCTCTCTGTCTCTCTCTGTCTCTCTCCACCTCTCTCTCTCGCTCTCTCTGATCCTGCTCTCACTCTACATTATCTCGCTGTCTCTGTCTCTCTCTCTCCACCTCGCTCTCTCGCTCTCTCTGATCCTGCTCTCACTCTACATTCTCTCGCTGTCTCTCTGTCTCTCTCTCTCTCCACCTCGCTCCCTCACTCCTTTCAGTTCTCTCCTTCAGTTCAATTGAGAGGCTTGTTGAACCAGCTCCATCTCTTTGTCCCACGGCCATGTTTAAGAGGCCAATTATCCATGATCATTCCCTTCAACCCTCAGTCATTGGCAGCCAGGAAGGGTGGAGGACTCACTCAATGACTCTGTAATTGCTGCCTCTATCATTTATGCTTATTCACTTCGCAATTTACACTCTTTTCTCAAAACACTTTGATTGTGTATATGAATATCTCAGGCAAATATGTTTCCAAGTTGCATCTCGCAGTAGTGCACTATCATTATGTCTTAATAACCTCACTTACACCCAGGGGGTATGTTTGGGTACCGACATGAATAATGCAAATCAGCCAAAAGTGAATGATTAAAAAAGTACTCAGTGCATATCGAGAGGAAAGTAATTTATCTCCTTAAATTGACATGTACATAGGGCTATTGCTTTGAAGATAACCCTTCAAATAAATCAATAGTCTAAGAATGAGTTCATTATCATAATAACTATCTAGGAAGGATGATTTTCTAATCTTTTAATTAAATGAGTGGTATTTTTTCCTGGTCAACACGAGTCAGTTTTTAATCAGATGCAATTGGGCCTGCCACTATTCCACGTCATTGGATTGGTTGTTAAAATGTAGGCTACAAGCATCCATCTCCCCAGGCACTTTCTGCGATATATAATCTCCATCGCAGTGATTGGCATATCATAATGGAATAAATCATTCACAATTATTGTCCAAGGCAAAATCTCATCAAACTCATCCTCGATAGCATCTTACTCAACTAGCGTAATGATTGTATAATGAGATGATAAAATATCACCTGACCTCAACCCCCTGTGCAGAATCTGGTTGAATCAACGTTGGTTGAATGTATTTTGTCAACGTATTGTGACGTGGAATCTACGTGGAAAATACATCAACGTAAACTGTTGTTTTGAGGGTGAAATTTCAACCGAAGGATTATGTCATCGTGGTAAACAAATTTCAACAAGACAAACCTTGTATAGAATCTGTTGGATTTGTACCTTTAAAACAACGTCAGATCTTACACTATCAGAACAAAACACCAGGCTGGGCAGCACCTACTGGAGAATTGATCTATCTACATCAGTGGTCGCCAACCGGTCGATCGCAAGGCATTCCTAGTCCATCACCAAATATTTCTGTAGAAAAGCCAACAAACGATAAAGGATTGCGCTCCTTTTTTTAAATCATGTTGAGCTGTTGCCGGTAGGTGCACTTGATTTAAAAGTCCTGCACACCGGTTAAGCAAAGTGTTCCCATGAGATAAACTCGCCTACCTGGCAGACTGGCAAATCTGTGACTAAATAGAGTGCACCTACTGCGCTGCCCAATCGGATAGCTCAAATCACCGTGGCTACAGAGCTTCCATGACCCTGGCCACAGCCAAGTTTAAATGGCTACTAGCCTATGTAAGATGTAATAACTTTTAAATGACCACAGAGAGACCGTCAACGAATACAGCAAAGACCTGCTGTATTTATGAGTGAGTTCATATTCAGCACTGTCACTGTTTTTATTCAACACTATTACAAAACGCTCTTCTCCGTACTTCCGCTCGGGCTGCAGCTGCAATGAATGAGTAGCCAAGTATCGATAGCCCTGCGTTTTGTTATTATTAGCAGCTCGTTGTGTCGATTTTAATATTATGAAATATTCAACTTCCTCTGGTCATAGGAACAACATGAATTTGTGCATGAGGCAGATGCGGTGCGACTCGAGGTTCACCATCCGGTGGAAGACGGTGTCCCCTCTCTCTGGTCAGTCTCACCGGAGGAAAGGACGGAGAGAGCAGGGACCGTGAGAGGCGGTTGGGAAAAATAGTTTTGAACGTCATACAACTTGAAATTCCAAGTCGGAAACTAAGACATCTTTCTAAAGCTCCGACTTCTCGACCTGAAGATCACTGACGTCATGATTTGACCTCGTTGCAGGCCCAGGCGGCATCCCCAGCCGAGTCCTCAGAGCATGCGCAGACCAGCTGGCTGGTGTGTTTACAGACATATTCAATCAATCCTTATCTCAGTCTGCTGTTCCCACATGCTTCAAGAGGGCCACCATTGTCCCTGTTCCCAAGAAAGCTAAGGTAACTGAGCTAAACGACTACCGCCCCGTAGCACTCACTTCGTCATCATGAAGTGCTTTAAGAGACTAGTCAAGGACCATATCACCTCCACCCTACCTGACACCCTAAACCCACTCCAATTTGCTTACCGCCCAAATAGGTCCACAGACGATGCAATCTCAACCACACTGCACACTGCCCTAACCCATCTGGACAAGAAGAATACCTGTTCATGCTGTTCATCGACTACAGCTCAGCATTTAACACCATAGTACCCTCCAAACTCATCATCAAGCTCGAGACCCTGGGTCTCGACCCCGCCCTGTGCAACTGGGTACTGGACTTCCTGACGGGCCGCCCCCAGGTGGTGAGGGTAGGTAACAACATCTCCACCCCGCTGATCCTCAACACTGGGGCCTCACAAGGGTGCGTTCTGAGCCCTCTCCTGTACTCCCTGTTCACCCACGACTGCGTGGCCATGCACGTCTCCAACTCAATCATCAAGTTTGTGGACGACACGAGAGTGGTAGGCTTGATTACCAGCAACGACGAGACGGCCTACAGGGAGGAGGTGAGGGCCCTCGGAGTGTGGTGTCAGGAAAATAACCTCACGCTCAACGTCACCAAAACAAAGGAGATGATTGTGGACTTCAGGAAACAGCAGAGGGAGCACCCCCCTATCCACATCGATGGGACAGTAGTGGAGAGGGTAGTAAGTTTTAAGTTCCTCGGTGTACAAATCACGGACAAACTGAATTGGTCCACCCACACAGACAGCATCATGAAGAACGCGCAGCAGCGCCTCTTCAACCTCAGGAGGCTGAAGAAATTTGGCTTGTCACCAGAAGCACTCACAAACTTCTACAGATGCACAATCGAGAGCATCCTGTTGGGCTGTATCACCGCCTGGTACGGCAACTGCTCCGCCCACAACCGTAAGGCTCTCCAGAGGGTAGTGAGGTCTGCACAATGCATCACCGGGGGCAAACTACCTGTCCTCCAGGACACCTACACCAACCGATGTCACAGGAAGGCCATAAAGATCATCAAGGACAACAACCACCCGAGCCACTGCCTGTTCACCCCGCTTTCATCCAGATAGTGAGGTCAGTACAGGTGTATCAAAGCAGGGACCGAGAGACTGGAAAACAGCATCTATCTAACTAATATTGAGTGGCTGCTGCCAACACACTGACTCAACTCCAGCCACTTTAATAATGGGAATTGATGGAAATTGATGTAAAATATATCACTAAACAATGCTACTTAATATAATGTTTACATACCCTACATTACTCATCTCATATGTATATGTATATACTGTACTCTATATCATCTACTGCATCTTGCCTATGCCATTCTGTACCATCACTCATTCATATATCTTTATGTACATATTCTTTATCCCTTTACACTTGTGTGTATAAGGTACTAGTCTTGGAATTGTTAGGGTAGATTACTCGTTGGTTATTACTGCATTGTCGGAACTAGAAGCACCAGCATTTCGCTACACTCGCATTAACATCAGCTAACCATCTGTATGTGACAAATACGTTTGATTTTGTTGACCACCAGATGCAGGTACCATCAGTCCAGTAAACTAAAAAGCTAATTATTTCAATTCATGCTCCACAGTGCCTCACAAGTGCTAAACCAACTGATCTATTTTGTTATCAAAGCTCGACTTTTTCAATATAATATGGTCTGATTAACAATATTGGCAGCCCAATCAAATAGCCAATATGCTGTGATAATCTATTAGGCCTACTGCCCAAACCTCATTCCTACAAAAATGTTTGTGCGAGGTTAATGTAAAAAAAAAGAAGAACATCTGAGCAGTAGATCAAAGCTTGCTTTTTGACTGCGAAAGTATTCTTGACTCAGAAAAGGTTAGTGACCACTGATCTACAGCTACCCTTTGGTCTCACATTCAGGGTCTTAACCAAGCCCATTCCTGATTACCTATGATATTTGTCACTGACTATTACCAAAGTGCTATAATTAGAATGATTGTTGAGAGATCTCCACTTAAAGATGCAAGATGTAACTTTTTGGGCAAACCGACCAAATTCAGATAGAAATGTGAGTTATAGATCTGTCATGCTTATTGAAAGCAAGTCTAAGAAGCAGTAGATCTGTTCTATGTGTGCTATTTATATACTTCCCGTTCTTAAGTTTTGTTTTGTCACATAAACTGAAATTAGGCAAACTATAAGAATTTTAGCAACCAGGAAATGGTCGGAGAAATGGTCGGAGGAAATGTGTGCAATAATAGTGCTTAAAATTATTTTTTATGACTACCCCATCTCTGTGCACCACACATACAATTATATTTAAGGTCCCTCAGTTGAAAAGGGAATTTCAAGCACAGATTCACCCACAAAGACCAGGGACGTTTTCCAAAGCCTCGCAAAGAAGGGCACCTATTTGTAGATGGGTGAAAATAAACAAAAACAGACACTGAATTTCCCTTTGAGCATGGAGAAGTTATCAAATGCGCTTCGGATGGTGTATCAATACACCCAGTCATGACAACGATACAGGCGTCCTTCCTAACTCAGTTGCTGCTCAGGGATTTCACAATGAGGCCAATGGTGATTTTAAAACAGTTACAGAGTTGAATTGCTGTGACAGGAGAAAACTGAGGATGGATCAACAACATTGTAGTTACTCCACAATACTAACCTAAATGATAAAGTGAAAAGAAGGGAGCCTGTACAGAATACAAATATTACAAAACATAAATAATAAGGCATAAATAATTGCAATAAGGCACTAAAGTAAAACTGTAAAAAATGTGACAAAGAAATGAACTTTTTATCCTGAATACAAAGTGAAATGTTTGTGGAAACACATCACTTAGTACCACTTATTTTCAATCATGGTGGAGATTTTGGCGAAGTCGATCTGCGAGATTCTTAATAAATGCTTGTTTGATTTAATGGCGCACACCATACAAGAAGTGGCAGAACAATTGAGCACGACTAGAGATCAAGTCACACAGTTAATATAAGGGCCACTAGATGTCTAGTGATAGATTACATAAAATCCTTGAAAGATACCTAAATTCTGGTAGTATACAGATCTGATGTTCAAAGTTTTTTTTTAGATTATAAGAAATTATAGTGGATGCATGTTGTCAAAAATGCCAAAATAATCACAAAATAGCAAAGTTGGGTTGGAGCTTTGTCATTATATTCAATTTGATTTTAGATCATCTTATTTCATTATTTAATATATTGTACATGTGATAAGGCCACACAGAGGGCCAGAGATTATTACAGACACCTGTGATAATCTAAAGTACCCAAAAGGGCCACTAGATGTCTTGTGATAGGTTCCATAAAATCCTTGAAAGAAACCCAAATTATGGTAGTTTAGTGGTAGTATACCCTCCCTTTGCAACCCTAACTGTCCAGATGCAATTTCCTGAGAGCCACGCCAGTCTTCAAAGGGGAGAGAAATGTCTCTCTCGCACGCTCTCCTTCTCTGTTCCTCTCACTCGCTCACACACTCTCTCTCTTTCTCTCGCTCTCTCTCTCCCACTCTCTCTGAGGAGTGCTGTGAAGACAGGAGGGGAGTGGAACAGGACAGTGTCGGCCTGCCAGGGCTTTTAATTTTAAAGATGTATTAAAGAGAAAAGACTTTGAAAAACACGCTGTTCTTAAAATTGTCTCTTAAATCAGAAATCAAACGGTTACTTTGGGCCTTGGGTACAAACTTGATGCAAACGTATCTAACTTTTGAAATACAATGAGCGTACAAACATTAGGAACACCTTCCTAATTTTGAGTTGCACCCCCTCTTGCCTTCAGAACAGCCTCAATTCGTAGGGGTGTGAAAAACCCAGCAGCGTTGCAGTTCTTGGCACACTCAAATGGTGAGCCTGGCTCCTACTACCATACCCCGTTCAACGGCACATCAATATTTCGTCTTGCCCATTAACCCTCTGAATGGCACACATACACAATCCATGTCTCAATTGTCTCAAGGTTTAAAAAAATATATATTTAACCTGTCTCCTCCCCTTCATCTACACTGATTGAAGTGGATTTAACAAGTGACATCAATAAGGGATCATAGCTTTCACCTGGATTCACCAGGTCAGTCTATGTCATGGAAAGAGCAGGTGTTCCTAATGTTTTGTACACTCAGTGTACATACACCCAACAAGACAGTTGTGAAACTGTGCATGCCAGTGTATGAGCAAAGATTATATATGATAAATTAATATTGCATAATATATATCACAACCTCTCTAAGCCATGATTAGGAAAGTACACAGTTCATTTCATATTAGTGAAAATGGCAAATATGAATTAATAGTGTGCAGTATAATGACAAAATATTCCTTGCCACAGCTGCAATAAGGCACTTGATATGATCTGTCAATCATCATTATAGCAAAACTACTGTAGCTCTCTTTTTCTCTCTCTCCTCTATAACTGTCCTCTGGTGAGATATCACACGGTGGTGTCCAAGACAATCACAATTTTATAGAAACTAAACAATGGGCAGAGCATAAAGGCAGTGTACTCTCCAAGACTGAAAATGAATGGAAGATGCCTGAGAGACTTTTGGCAACTGGTAGAGGATCTATCATCAGCCAACGCAGCAGGTTTATGGCGAGGAGACTGTAACCCAGTGGGAGATTTCAAAGTAAAACCTTATGTTGAAGTAGCAGTAGCTAGCTGCAGTAAACACAGAACAAACGTTTACGGTGCCACCCACATATACCATCCATTACATACAGTATCCCACAACTCTATGTAATGTCTCCCTTCAACATGCATCTTTCATCCCCTCTCTACCACATATTCCACATCCACTTCCCACATGCATCTTTGAACACCAAGTCTCTGAGGGTAGCGCCACACAGTATGCCGTGCCAGCCACACTCTACAGTACAAACGCTGTTTGAAGGAATTAACAAACATATGACAAAAAAGGGATTCTGTTTGTTGCCAGACCTCTCAAACAGCATCTGTGGGCATGGTGAGTGAGCAAAAGAGGGCATTCATGCTTGGTTGAGTCACAAAGCACAGTAGGGCCACCACGCTCATTAAAGCAATATATTTCATTAATTAATTGTGAAATAGGTCAATTTTGACTTTGAGGTGCAGTCAAACACACTAGGAACAGACTCGGGAGGCAGAATGGAGATTCACATACTGTATTATACCATTTTTGGGAGATACAGTAATAGCAGATTCTGTTTTTCCTCTCTTTGGTACATAAAACTATTTTCTTGAAAGATGATCTGAGGTCTTCAGGTAACTTACCACTTGGAAGTCCTCGGCTCTGCACTCGGCCCCCCGGAAGTGACACGCCAGCAGTATTTCCTTGATGTCATGTCCTGTGCGGTCGTAGAACTCACGCATGTTGAAGGGACGGGGCTTGAAGTTGTGGAAGTCAGCTTTGACCTTCAGGGTCTCCAGAACACTTTCCTCCACCAAATGGGTGTCCCTGATCTCATACCTAGAGAGACAGAGAGAGAGAGTGAAGGAGAGAGAGAGAAAAAAAGGAGAGAGAAAGACAAAGAAAGCGAGAAGGAAGGAGTCCAAAAGAGGGAGTTTTATTAGTCTAGTCACAAATGTTCAATTTCAGCATATTCAAACAGAGGTAGATTAATTCCCTTTTTCCTGCTATTCCTCTTCCCACTCTTTAATACCTTCAAGCAGACTACCATAGTCCCTGTGCCCAAGAATGCCAAGGTAATCTGTCTGTAGCCATGAAATGCTTTGAAAGTCTGGTAATGGCTCACATCAACACCATCATCCCAGACACCCTGGACCCACTCCAATTCACATACCACAGATTCACATACCACCAACAGATACACAGATGATGCAATGTCTATTTCACTCCACACTGTACAAGAGGAGAACGCTGTTGATTGACCATAGCTCAGCGTTCAACACCCTAGTGCCCATAAAGCTGATCAACAAGCTCAGGACTCTGGAACTAAACACCTCCCTCTGTAACTGGATCCTGGACTTCTTAGTGGTCTGTCCCAGATGCTGAGGGTAGGCAACAACACATCCGCCACGCTGACCCTCAACACGGGGCCCCTCAGGGCTGCGTGATTAGTCAGCCACTGTACCCCCTGTTCACCCACGACTGTGTGGCCTCGCATGACGACAACACCATCATTAAGTTTGCTGACGACACGACGGTGGTAGGCCTGATCACGACGACGATGAGACAGCCTATAGGGAGGAGGTCAATAACCTGCCAGTGTGGTGCCAGGACAACAACCTCTCCCTTAACATCAACAAGACAAACAAGCTGATTGTGGATTACAGAAAACGGAGGGCAGAGTACGCCTCCATCCACATCGACAGGGCTGTAGTGGAGCGAGTCAAGAGCTTCAAGTTCCTAGGTGTCCACATCACTAAGGAATTATCATGGTCCACACAACACAGACGTAAAGAAGGCGCGACAACGACTCTTCCACCTCAGGAAGCTGAAAAGTTTACACATGGACCCTCAGATCCTCAAAAAGTTCTACACCTGCACCATTGAGAGCATCTTGACTGGCTGAATTATCCCTTTTTATGGCAACTGCTTGGTATCTGACTGCAAGGCGATACAGAGGTTAGTGCGGAAGGCTCAGTACATCACTGGGGCCGAGCTCCCTGCCATCCAAGATCACTATACCAGGCGGTGTCAAAGGAAGACCCTAAAATCCATCCGCCCAAGTCATAAACTGTTCTCTCTGCTACCGCACGGCAAGCGGTGCCAATGCAGCAAGAGTGGAACCAACAGGACCGTGAACCGCTTCTACCTCGAAGCCACAAGACTGCTAAATAGATAGTCCGGGTAGCTATTGGTTAACTATTTAACTATCTGCATTGACCGAGTCTCATAGGAAAGGGTCTCAATACTTATGTAAATAAGGTATTTCTGTTTTTTTGTGGGTTTTTTACATTTGCAAAAAAATGGTAAAAACCTGATTTTGATTCGTCTTTATAGGGTATTGTGTGTAGATTGATGAGGAGGAAAACTATTTAATCAATTTTAGAATAAGGCTGTAATGTAACAAAATGTGGAAAAAGTCAAGAGATCTGAATACTTTCTGAACGCGCTGTATATGTATAGTATACTGAACAAAGATATTAAAACAACAATTTCAATGATTTTACTGAGTTCCAGTAACATTTAACGAAATCAGTCAATTGAAATAAAGAAATTAGGCCCTCATCTATGGATTTCACATGACTGGGCAAGGGCGTAGCCATGGGTGGGCCTGGGCTGGCGTGGTTACACGGCTGTAGTTGTGAGGCCGGTTGGACGTACTGACAAATTCTCTAAAACAATGTAAAATTCTCTAGCAACTGTTCTGGTGGTCATTCCTGCAGCCAGCATGCCAACTGGACGCTCCCTCAAACCTTGAGACATCTGTGGCATTGTGTTGTGTGACAAAACTGCACAATCTAGTGGCCTTTTATTGTCTCCAGCCCAAGGGGCTGCAAAATATTTTTTTATTGTGAAACAAACAAGAAGTATCACAAAAAAACATAAAACTTGAGTGTGCATAACAACCCCCCCCCCCTCCTCAAGGGAATACTTTGTAGAGCCAGCTTTCACTGCAATTACAGCTGCAAGTCTCTTGGGGTATGTTTCTATGATCTTGGCACATCTAGCCACTGGGATTTTTGCCCATTCTTCAAGGCAAAACTGCTCCAGCTCCTTCAAGTTGGATGGGTTCCACTGGTGTACAGCAATCTTTAAGGCATACCACAGATTCTCAATTGGATTGAGGTCTGGGATTTGACTAGGCCATTCCAAGACATTTAAATGTTTCCCATTAAACCACTCAAACGTTGCTTTAGCAGTATGCTTAGGGTCATTGTCCTGCTGGAAGGTGAACCTCAGTCCCAGTCTCAAATCTCTGGAAGTCTGAAACAGGTTTCCCTCAAGAATTTCTCTGTATTTAGCACTATCCATCATTCCTTCAATTCTGACCAGTTTCTCAGTCCCTGCTGATGAAAAACATCCCCACGGCATGATGCTGCCACCACCATGCTTCACTGTGGGGATGGGGTTCTCGGGGTGATGAGAGGTGTTGGGTTTGTACTATACATAGCGTTTTCCTTGATGGCAAAAAAAATCTTAATTTTAGTCTCATCTAACCAGAGTACCTTCTTCCATTTGTTTGGGAAGTCTCCCACATGCCTTTTGGCGAACACCAAACGTGTTTGCTTATTCTTTTCTTTAAGCAATGGCTTTTTTTCAGGCCATTCTTCCATAAAGCCCAGCTCTGTGAAGTGTATGGCTTAAAGTGGTCCTATGGACAGATACTACAATCCCCGCTCTGGAGCTTTGCAGCTCATTCAGGGTTATCTTTGGTCTCTTTGTTGCCTCTGATTAATGCCCTCCTTGCCTGGTCCGTGAGTTTTGGTGGGCGGCCCTATCTTAGCAGGTTTGTTGTGGTGCCATATTCTTTCCATTTTTTAATCATAGATTTAATGGTGCTTCTTGGGATGTTCAACGTTTCAGATATTTTTTTATAACCCAACTGATCTGTACTTCTCCACAACTTTGTCCCTGACCTGTTTGGAGAGCTCCTTGGTCTTCATGGTGCCACTTGCTTAGTGGTGTTTCAGACTTTGGGGCCTTTCAGAACAGGTATATTCTGAGATCATGTTACACTTAGATTGCACACAGGTGGACTTTATTTAACTAATTATGTGGCTTCTGAAGGTAATTGGTTGCACCAGATCGTATTTAGGGGCTTCATAGCAATGGGGGTGAATACGCACCACTTTTCAGTTTTTATAATTTTTCATTTCACTTCACCAATTTGGACTATTTTGTGTATGTCCATTTCATGAAACCCAAAAAATATCTATTTAAATTACAGGTTGTAATGCAACAAAATAGGAAAAACACCAAGGGGGTTGCATACTTTTGCAAGACATTGTATGCTGTTTAATCAGCTTCTTGATATACCACGCCCTTCTGGTGGATGGATTATCTTGGCAAAGGAGAAATGCTCACTAACAGGGATGAAAACACATTTTTGAACAAAATTTGAGAGGGATGAACCCCTTATGAACATGGGATGAACCCTTTAAACGCTGTGTTAATATTTTTGTTCAGTATACATACCTACCTCAATTACCTTGTACCCCTGCACATCGACTCAGTACCAAGTTATTGTTACTCATTGTGTAATTATTCCTTGTGTTATTGTTTCTATTTGTTTCTCTGCATTGTTGGGAAAGGCCCGTAAGTAAGCATTTCACTGTTAGTCTACACCTGTTGTTTATGAAGCATCTGACAAATACAATGTGATTTGATTCCCACTAAAAAAATATTTTTGAAAGCTTGACAATCAGTTTGAGCAGACTTGAGCTCTTAAGAATAAGATGTGAATGTATGGAAATGGCATAAATTATTGTTGAGAGGTTTTTAGACACAAGCACACAGTGACCTTACATAAAATACATTGATTGTGAATCTCTTTAGTTTTGGTTTATTAATATAAAGTGAATTCTCCCAACTCAAACTGTCTTTCTATTACCTTTACCAAGGACTAAGCTGTAGTAACCTTGATCTAGCTTGATCATGAGACATACTCTACTAGAAGTGTTGCACTAGCTGCCTCAGCTGCAAGTCTGGCTGGAAAGACAGCCTTGATGAAAAGCTCTCTCACACAACGTCCACTTATAAAATGTACTTTGTTACTTATAAAACATATAAACAACTCACTTATAAAACATATAAACAACTCACATAGAAAACATGTTTGTGTGCATGTTTGTCCACAAGTCTATAAATCATGTGTACCTAGTGCCCTCACACGTTTATTTTGTGTTCTGTAGCCTATTGAACTCTGGGTGTAGTATGTAGTGTACATGTATGTACTGTACATGTATATACCCATGTTTGTATGTGTGTGTGTGTGTGTGTGTGCTTGCGTCTGTGTGTGCATGCGTGTGTGAGAGAGCGGCAACACGTGTGTGTGCTTGTCCTCATTCCATCTACTCACAGAATAATTGCGCGTGAGTCACAGTGGGAAGGGAGAGTCATCCCACTCACACAACATTATCAGTGGGAGTTCATCTTTTAATAGAGCAGCTAAGAGGCCAGCTAAATCTGACCATAATGTTTGCCTGCTGCCCAGCAAGAATACATAGCAGCATAATGTCAACTGGCACACTCCATATTGACTTGGCGATGCCGTGCTGTGGTATCAGTAAACAAGTCAAAACTTTATAGGGCTGTAAAATAATGAGCAGGATTTAGGCTTTTTCAAATAGGGTTGGCTCATAAGAAGGGGATTACAGTCAGATTTGTGCTCAGGAACAATTGGTGTTGGCAGTGTGAATGGACACACAACAAATCTCAAAAGTAGAGTGTTGCATTAAACTGTATGGCCAATCTATTTAAAAAAAGACTAGGGGTTACAGGGCCATCAAATCCCCTGAGAAATCTAAGTTCAGTAGAAAGCCAGAATCATCAAACTGAAAGCCATTAAACATTGAATTGCCTACCTACTATTCCACCTCTCAAATTTGGTTCAAAACTTCATTATGCCGATGAGGTGAGAGCATGGCCCAGTACCTCGGAAGGTACTGATCTGATCCCATTTAGATGTTCTCTCTGGCTGTTGCTAAGTGCCATCTCAGGCAAAGCCTTCCGTTGATTAAAGGAGGACTTAACAGAGTTGAGACCTTTGCTCCCCAATATTGTTGCAGTGGACAAAGCTGCCAAGTGTGCACTTACAGTATGAAATAAATCCCACAAGCACACAAGCCTGACAGAATCAGCCCCGGCCGACACTTTTTCCCTAGTATGGGTGGATTTTTAATATCACGCCACAAAACATTTCCCCAGACCAGCCATTGCAAACACTGAAAGTGGCAAGGGGAGAGAGAAAAAAACAGAGGGTAGAAAGAGAGAGTCAGAGTGATGCTCAATTGGATTTCACACCAAAAGTGCTTTCATTTCTGGATGAGGGCTTAACAAATGAGGGAATAACTACATCGCCTCTCTACCTTGGGAGAAGGGATAAGTGAATAATCACCAACTCTAATTTGCCAAACAATTCAAATGTTTTTAAAGTTGTGGGATTGAGGAAGAAAGCCTGATATTTTCCTCTCTGCTAAGCAACCATTCTCAGTGACTCCCTGAATGGAAAAAGCAGAGACTTCTTGAAAACAGCAATTGTTAAATTCTCCCTCTTGGGAAATGAAAAGCTTGCCCTTTTATCTCATCTACCGAGTTCTTTCTTTTCTGAAGAATATGGGTTCAACATAACATTATAAATGTTGCCTCAGACGAAGTGCCCACGAGATTATGGAACGTTGGGCTACCATTTCAAACAGATACCGGGTCTGCTGTCATATGATATTACATTGGAACTGATCGCTGTTGATAATGTGACACAAGTTTCTTCCCCTGAGAGGGAGGCCAAGGATATTTACTCATTCATAAAGCTTAATTCACAAATATGTACAATTTCTATCTCTCAAGAAACAGAAACCTACACCAGATGTTACATTGTACAAAGCTTATCAGCCATACCACCGTGAATGAAGTGCTAATTTTAGTGAGTGTGGAATTGTCATAAATGATTGAAATGGGGACATTTCCCCCTGAATGAAAACCAAACCATCAAACACACTGGTGCCTGTTGGGCCTTATATCCCTAATTCTATCAGTTCTAGTTTTTCTTTCCATCTTTTTCAGCCATCTCTCGTCTGCTCCCTCCTATCTATCTCTTGTCTCTTCACTCCCTCTCTCTTTCTCGCTCTCTCTGCTGTCTCTCTGTCCAGTGACAGTCCTTCCTCTACACTTGTGTGTGTGTGTCCTTCCTGTAACTCCACGTCAGATGCTGTGTGCGTTGAGGAAATGCAGCAGCTGTTGCTGCAAAGTCCAGCAGGCGTCAACAATCAAACAGGGAGAGATGCAGAGTCAGACAGGACTGCTGTGATTGTCTCATCAACCATCAGCACTGACATTTCTGAGACGAAACTGACACCATGGGGATAGCAGTGTGTTTATCACAGTGTCTCAGGCTGGTATTAAACATAAACTGTCTGTATGGAAATATGATGCACCCCCGCCCCCCTCTTCACCACTCCCTCCTCTTCTTGCCCATGTCTAGTTCACAGTTTATAATATCATTTTAATTTTTAACTTTAGATAATTATACATTTTCTGTCATTCCTAGTGGAAACATCAACCAACTGTAGGTTTGGAGTAAGGTAACAATGAGGTCGATGGAATGCTGGGACTACAATGACAATATACAGAAAAGACTGTGGAGAGCGGTCTTTAAGAGTCAACAAAATGCATTCTTTCAAATATGGTTTAACTTTGGCTCACGTTAATCAGAGGCATCAGAGCTCTGTTCCAGCGTTTTAAGTCCCACATTTCTTGTTATTCCAAGTTGTAGACTACATGGAGCCTTGGACCAATGAGCGAGGCGTTAATACCATTCTCTCACTGAGCTGCTCTTGTTCTTCTCTGGGGTTTTGTGACGGAGAAGTCCTCTCGGCTCATCCATCCAAGGCAGACAAATCGGGGCTCTCTCTCTAAGCGTGGCTGGCATGACTCACCAACAGTAAGGAAATGGAAGTATCAGAGTGACAAAGTGCTTCCTGAGGATGTAACTACCTTGAGGTAACTACTGACTATGACTAATTAACTCTCTTTGATTCCCCCCTCCCCCACAGTGGTAAAATGCCCCCAGCCTTTAATTTTCACAGAAAACAATTCATGTCACCAACACTTTCCCTGGCTCCCACTACTCTCGCTCAACTAAAAATGTAATCGCTCATCTCAATTCCTTATCTCACTCCAACAAAAGATTGAGGTAAATGTATGTAATATTTGTCATTAAGAAAAAGTTATATACAGTGAGCTCGAAAAATATTGGGAGAGTGACAATTTTTTTGTTTGTTTTGGGAATGTACTCAAGCACTATGGATTTGAAATGATAGAGTGCAGACTGTCAGACTGAGCATAACCGTTTAGAAATTACAGCCCTTTCTGTACATGGTCTCCCCATTTTAGGGGACCAAAACTATTGGGACAAATTCTGTTATGTATTAAAAAGTATTCATAGCACGCAATGACTACATCAAACTTCTGACTCTTCAAATTTCTTGGATGAATTTGCAGTTTGTTTTGGTTGTGTTTCAGATTATTTTGTGGCCAATAGAAAGGAATGGTAAATAATGTATTGTGTCATTTTGGAGTCACTTTTATTGTAAATAAGAATAGAATGTGTTTCTAAACACTTCTATATTAATGTGGATGCTACCACGGATAATCCTGAATGAATCGTGAATAAATGAGTGAAATATCGTTTTTATAAATACAATTTTTTATTTTTATGTACTTTTATTATTTTAAATTTTTATGTAAAACTGCATTGTTGATTAAGGGCTTGTAAGTAAGCATTTCACTGAATTATTTGGCACATGTGACAAATAACATTTGATTTGATTTATCATGGTAGCATCCACATTAATGTACTATTTAGAAACATATTCTATTCTTATTTACAATAAAGTGACTCCAAAATGACACAATACATTATTTACCATTAATTTCCATTGGGCACAAAATAATCTGAACCACAACCAAAACAAACAGCAAATGCATCCAACAAATGTGTAGAGTCACAAGCTTGATGTGGTCATTGTGTGCTATGAATATAGGACCAAATACTTTACTTTTTACTACATTAACATACATAAGTGAATTTGTCCCAATACTTTTGGTCCACTAAAATGTGGGGACTTTGTACAAAAAGTGCTGTTATTTCTAAACGGTTCACCCGATATGGATGAAAATACCCTCAAATTAAAGCTGACAGGCTGCATTTTAATCCCATAGTCATTGTATCATTTCAAACCCAAAGTGCTAGAGTACAGAGCCTAAACAACAAAAAATGTGTCACTGTCCCAAAACCTTTGGAGCTCACTGTATGCAAACTGATGAAGTTAGATTTATGAACTTAATTATATATATATAATTAAGAGAGAGAGAGAGAGAGAGAGAGAGAGAGATATGATTATAGAATATTTTGAGGTAAATGTATGTAATATTTTGTCATTTAGAAAAAGTTATATATGTAATCTAATTAAGTTAAATCTATGAAGTTAGATATATGTATATATACACAGTATATACCAGTAGGGGAGGCTAAAGATAAATAATCCACTTGTTTATATAGAAAAAATGTGTAATCAGTTATGGTGAGTATGTTTGGGGAAAAACACACCCTTTCTAAGTTTCTATCTTTATAAAAATAAAACTATTAATTGTGCCAACTTATTTCCTGTAAAAATGTTTTTGCCTAAGGATGCACAGCGAATTTGCAATTGTTAAAATCTCGGTTTAAAGGTAAAAAGTGTTGTAAGTGTTGCTTTTAGTAGGGTTAATACACAACCCACTGAACACAGACATCAGTTCAACGTCGAGTTTTGATTTGCATTTGGTTGAGTTGGCAACTAACATAAATTCAACGAGAAATCAACAAAACATTGTATCATCAGTGGATGAAGGTTCAAATGTGGGTGAAAAAAAGACTAAATGGCCTTACATTGATTACTTTTTACAAATCCTATTAGTTTCACATTTTTGCTGGATCAGAAATGTCATCATTTCAGGGTTCTGGACAAAAGTAACCTCGTGCATTCTATAGAGAATCGCGTGCCACTGCGTGTGACTTGTTTACATCACCTCTGGTTGAGCAGCGCTAGCAGCTCCCCTGCGTGGTACAGGTCATTGCGCGTCACGCGACTGAAGCGGAACGAGTTGAGGTTGCAGAACGTGACAGCGGGGAACACCATCACCGGGGTCGAGATCTCGTCCAGTTTGGTGACGTGTGGATACTCCAGGTAGAAGTGTATTCGGTCCACGCACACAAACAGTAAGAAAGTCAATGAGCCCAGGAAGAACACGACCCATAGACAGCGCTTGATGCAGACCCTCTCATAGGTGAAAATGTGCGAAATTCCGTGCAGCGTTGAGTTTTGCGCAAAAGCCTCAACTGGGGGTGGCTGGTTGCAGTCCATTTCTTCGGATTCTACTTTGAGTTCCATTCTGCTCACAGTCTCGCTTAATGGCTATAAAGAATGCTGAGTGAAATTGAAATCAGAAGGCAGGTAAATTACTACACCTCACAATAGCTTACATATTCAACTATCTCTCCAAGCTAATAAAAACACATGCAATCGTCAATATTGGTGCACTTATGCGATCTATGGGAATGTGTTTCATATAAAATTCATACCATGCACATGTGGCATCTCCAATGCAATTCACCTGTCAATAAAAGTAATAGCTATTTAACGACTTGTCCCCCGAACGTGCGGAAAGCCAGCGCGAGATTTGCTGTCGATTTGCGTCATTCAAAAGGCGGGTTGCAAAAACAGACCAACGATTGATTCCCTCCTCGAAGTCAGACACAGTAAGAGTAAAAAAATAAACCAAATAATTGAAGAGTATGATTCACCAAAATGCTCCTCAGTGGACGGCGTTGGGAGACGCTGTTTTATCAAGTCCAGGTTGCCGATCTCAAAGCGCAAGGCATTAGCCTACAGCGGTGAAAAATATAGACAACGTTCCGTCATTCCAGCGTCGGTCGCAGATGAGTGAGTGAACGAGGTCTCTTCCGTGTTGACTGTCCAGCTTCAGCTCATTGTTTATTAAGAGTAGGCTAGCTAGTTCATATCCTCCGTTCTGTTGCGACTGTCTGTTGGCAGGACCGTGGTCCTATATCCGCAGGGGAGAGGTCCGAGACAGGAGAAGTTCCTAGGGACTGGGAGCTTCGTGGTTGGATTGGTCAGTTGTGACTTTGAGCGTTTTTTTCATAATGAGTAGTGTCTAGTACTGGCAGCTGGCAGTGAGAGCACAGTGCAAGGGAGTGGACCTGTCCTGCACACAGAGATATTAACTGTGGCATGCACTTGTGATATGAGTAAACTCCCCTATCATGCAAAAAGATGATGGAGAATGCAACAGAATGCACAGCCCTGTTTTCTCTCTTTCTCTCTCGCTCGCCTGTGTGCATTTGGGTAGATATAGGCCTATATGAGTAATATGGACCCAATAAGATTGTCCATAACACCAAATAAATAAATAAAATTCTCACTGTTGCATTAAAGGCATCTGTAGACCAACCCTGGTCTCGTAGACTAGAGACAAGTGTGCTATCTTGCTTCAGCCCACCACAGAAACACCAGAAGCCACTGCACACTCTGTAGCTCTCTAGGGTTAGTATAACGACTGCACTAGGCCTACTCCAGATGGTAAACCTAGCTACTACCTCATTAAACCGAACTACAGTATGGGTGCGCTAGCTTTCAATGATATGCGCTAAAGGAATCAACTGTCCTTGCTGTCCCCAGTCCACCTGGTCGTATTGCTGCTCCAGTTTAAACTGTTCAGCCTGTGGCTACGGAACCCTGACCTGTTCAACGGATGTGCTACCTTATCCCGGACCTGCTGTTTTTGACTCTCTCTTTATCGCACCTGCTGTCTCGAAAAGCCAACTATGAAAGCTAACTGACATTTACTCCTGAGGTGCTGACCTGTTGCACCCTCTACAACTACTGTGATTATTATTATTTGACCCTGCTAGTCATCTATGAACGTTTGAACATCTTGTTCATGTACTGTTATAGTCTCCACCCGGCACAGTCAGAAGAGACTGGCCACCCCTCAGAGCCTGGTTCTTCTCTAGGTTTCTTCCTAGGTTCCTGCCTTTCGAGGGAGTTTTTTTCCGAGCCACCATGTTTCTACATCTGTATAGCACTTTTTGACATCAGCTGATGTAAAAATGTCTTTATAAATATATTTGATTGATTGAAATTTATTGATATGTATATGCATGTTCATCAATAAACCAAGACACATTTTGCCCTCAATGGGATACTGGCATGAAAAATTAATCTAGTTCTGTAACATGGGAGTAATCCAGGCCTTGCTAATTTAACAAAATATTTATTATGTGTCATTAAATATGCATTACGCATCTCTCCAATGCACCAGGGATATGAACTACCACTTATAAAAGCCTCGCTAAATGGGAGTGTTTCACTTGACACTGGTACAGAGTATTGAGGGACACTCCTGGCTACCTCTACAATATCATCGACTTGAGTCGGTGCTTGAGTTTAAAAATGAATAGCTATTTCCGTATTAAAAGTAAGGTAGACATTGCCCTATATTCGAATGTCTAGGAGGCTGCTCCTTTAACACATATAAGTAATTGACTGGCTGCACATTCTTCAAAATAAAGAATTTCCCTGTAAGCAAATAGTTTTTTTCTTGTCCTTGACTGATATCCCTCCACCTGCAACCTGGACTTAGGGGTAGACATAACATAGTAAACACTCAAATTAGTCAAATGTTATGTTTGGTATGGTATGTATTAATTTGTTGATGTCTTTCATCCATTTGGTATGATCTGTTACGAATTCCAATGTGTTGTAGCTAACGTTAGCTAGGTAGTGTCCCGGATTTTAGTTGACTATGTCTAGTCTATGAGACCAGCCTGATCCCTCTCCTGACATAGGTCTAATGGAAACAAAAGAAAACTAAAAAGTCTAATATTTTATGAAGATGTGTAGGCTACAGGCCTACTTAAACATTTGAAACAATTTAGTCATTGGTCTTAGAAGTCCTAATCTAAATAAACCTTATGCCTACCGTGGGACAGAGCCCTCTGAGCCGTCACCAGTCAAATCAGCACTATGGACAGTGTCAAACCAGGTTTCAATGGTATGTGTAAATGTAATACAGTGTGTTCAAAGGAAATAGCTCTGCTAGAGACGGAAGAGGAAGCGAGACACCCCACTCGCTGTTTTTTTCTGGTTTAATGAAAGTTAATGAACTAAGTAGACCAGACCCAGCAGCTGCTATTGCATTGGTGTCTGTCTATGGGAGACACACCCAGTTAAGTAGACCTGAACTAACCATTGTTTTCAATGGGTTGCTCCTTCAGCCAGTGATAGATGTAGGGTTGCTTGAAAGGGTAAGAGGAAGGAGTAAATTCAGTTGTAAGTGAACATTTAAGAACACAGTACTATGCTTTCTTGAACATATTCACAGATGGATCTACGGACCTTAAAACAGGGATGACAGGAGCAACTTTTATTGTTCCTGAGTTTAAAGTGGCAGTGACGAAAAGAGCAATGGATGATTTATCTGTTTACACATTGGAGTTGATGGCCATTCTATTGGCTGCAGAGTGGGTGGAGGTGGTGAGGCCAGACAGGGTAGTCATCTGCTCTGACACCTGTGCAGCACTGATGAGCTTAAATGAGTTTGTGTCTCAGAGCAGACAGGATGTATTGTATGAGATTTTGCAGTGTTTGTATAGGGTGAGACGGATTGGGGTATTTGATGTTCCTCGGGTTACCAGCTCATGTGGGAGTAAAGCGGAATGAAGAGGTGGAGGTTCTCGCCAAGCAGGCTTTTAAACATCCTAATGTTAAGATGAAATCGTCAAATCAGTAAGCAGGAGCCAAGGGGTTAATAAAAAGTGGTTAAAAACAAATGGCAAGAGTTGTGGAACAGGGAGAGAAAGGGAAGACACCTGTATAAGATGCAGGAAAAGGTGGGGGCAGGGAGGTCCTCAGGCCGAGAGAGAAGGGAGGAAAGTCTAATTACAAGGCTGAGGCTGGGACACACAAGGCTCAATAGTACATTGAAATTGGTGGGAAACCATCCGACTAGGAGGTGTGATCATTGTCAGGAGGAAATGGAGACAGTGGAACATGTTCTATTTCAGCACAATAACTATTCATCGGGAGCTTCATGAAATGGCTTTTAATGGCCAAGCAGCCGCACACAAGCCTAAGATCACCATGCGCAATGCCAAACGTCAGCTGGAGTGGTGTAAAGCACGCCATTGGACTCTGGAGCAGTGGAAATGCGTTCTCTGGTGCGATGAATCACTCTTCACCATGTGGCAGTCCGATGGACAAACCTGGGTTTGGCGGATGCCAGGAGAACGCTACCTGCCTGAATGCATAGTGCCAACTGTAAAGTTTGGTGAAGGAGGAATAATAGTCTGGGGCTGTTTTTAATGGTTTCCAGTGAAGGGAAATTCAAGACGATTATGTGCTTCCAACTTTGTGGCAACAGTTTGGGGATGGCCCTTTCCTGTTTCAGCATGACAATGCCCCCGTGCAGAGAGGGAGGTCCATACAGAAATGGTTTGTCGAGATTGATGTGGAAGAACTTGACTGGCCTGCACAGAGCCCTGGTTGCAGACAGTCTGAATAGCTATTTTACAACTATATCTAATACATTAGCAAGTTACCTTTTCAATCAGGTTGCTATGGGGAGAGTCAAGTCCAGTAGTTTTACTCACAGCAGGGGATTCAAGTAGATGCTTTTTCATTTGAAAAAGTGCCAGAGTCAACAGTGCTAAAGAAGCTGAAAGAACCTGACCATTCCAAAGCAATTGGCCTTGACAACATTCCTGATAGATTTCTAGATTTCTAAGGGATGCTGTGGTAAGTATCACCCTTCTGTGTAACTCACATTGTCAATCTGTCTATTGAACTAGGCTTTTTTCCCAGTGAACTAAAACTTGCAAGGGTCATTCCTCTATATAAAAAAGTTGTGCGTGGCAGTGCAGAGGAACATTGGCGGATGAATTCAGATGGAGCCCTTGGAAAGATGATACCCCAAATTATTATTTTCGGATATAAAGACGACACTGTATCAACAAAAAACAAATTGCAACTTACAAAACATGCGAAAAGAAAATGACAGATGGAGGCGCAACAATTTCCAACTTTGTTCAACGTTTGAAGCTGCACAAAGAACGGTAAGTTGTGGCAAATTTAGCCGACAGCTATATATTTTATTACTTTACTGGTGAATAATGTAGGCTAAAATCAATGTAACCTTAAATCAATGAGCCTCCACACAGTCAGTACGAGAATGTGATCATTGCAACCAAGATTGAGCTACAACTGGCTACGCAGTTGGTAACCTAAATCCTGCCTGATGTTACTGCTGTTCCTAAAAACCATTGACATACGTTAGCCTCCTGTAACCACAGAGAGAGAGAGTGTTAAGGTTGGGCGATTGTGTACCTGCCTACATCGCCGATTGCGATCATCGATAGTTGATCACTATTAGGGGGGTTTACATTTACATTTAAGTCATTTAGCAGACGCTCTTATCCAGAGCGACTTACAAATTGGTGCATTCACCTTATGACATCCAGTGGAACAGTCACTTTACAATAGTGCATCTAAATCTTAAAAGGGGGGTGAGAAGGATTACTTATCCTATCCTAGGTATTCCTTAAAGAGGTGGGGTTTCAGGTGTCTCCGGAAGGTGGTGATTGACTCCGCTGTCCTGGCGTCGTGAGGGAGTTTGTTCCACCATTGGGGGGCCAGAGCAGCGAACAGTTTTGACTGGGCTGAGCGGGAACTGTACTTCCTCAGTGGTAGGGAGGCGAGCAGGCCAGAGGTGGATGAACGCAGTGCCCTTGTTTGGGTGTAGGGCCTGATCAGAGCCTGGAGGTACTGAGGTGCCGTTCCCCTCACAGCTCCGTAGGCAAGCACCATGGTCTTGTAGCGGATGCGAGCTTCAACTGGGAGCCAGTGGAGAGAGCGGAGGAGCGGGGTGACGTGAGAGAACTTGGGAAGGTTGAACACCAGACGGGCTGCGGCGTTCTGGATGAGTTGTAGGGGTTTAATGGCACAGGCAGGGAGCCCAGCCAACAGCGAGTTGCAGTAATCCAGACGGGAGATGACAAGTGCCTGGATTAGGACCTGCGCTGCTTCCTCTGTGAGGCAGGGTCGTACTCTGCGGATGTTGTAGAGCATGAACCTACAGGAACGGGCCACCGCCTTGATGTTAGTTGAGAACGACAGGGTGTTGTCCAGGATCACGCCAAGGTTCTTAGCGCTCTGGGAGGAGGACACAATGGAGTTGTCAACCGTGATGGCGAGATCATGGAACGGGCAGTCCTTCCCCGGGAGGAAGAGCAGCTCCGTCTTGCCGAGGTTCAGCTTGAGGTGGTGATCCGTCATCCACACTGATATGTCTGCCAGACATGCAGAGATGCGATTCGCCACCTGGTCATCAGAAGGGGGAAAGGAGAAGATTAATTGTGTGTCGTCTGCATAGCAATGATAGGAGAGACCATGTGAGGTTATGACAGAGCCAAGTGACCTGGTGTATAGCGAGAATAGGAGAGGGCCTAGAACAGAGCCCTGGGGGACACCAGTGGTGAGAGCGCGTGGTGAGGAGACAGATTCTCGCCACGCCACCTGGTAGGAGCGACCTGTCAGGTAGGACGCAATCCAAGCGTGGGCCGCGCCGGAGATGCCCAACTCGGAGAGGGTGGAGAGGAGGATCTGATGGTTCACAGTATCGAAGGCAGCCGATAGGTCTAGAAGGATGAGAGCAGAGGAGAGAGAGTTAGCTTTAGCGGTGCGGAGCGCCTCCGTGATACAGAGAAGAGCAGTCTCAGTTGAATGACTAGTCTTGAAACCTGACTGATTTGGATCAAGAAGGTCATTCTGAGAGAGATAGCGGGAGAGCTGGCCAAGGACGGCACGTTCAAGAGTTTTGGAGAGAAAAGAAAGAAGGGATACTGGTCTGTAGTTGTTGACATCGGAGGGATCGAGTGTAGGTTTTTTCAGAAGGGGTGCAACTCTCGCTCTCTTGAAGACGGAAGGGACGTAGCCAGGGGGGTGTGTCTTTCTCATGGCTACCCATGTATTTCCATGGAAATATAAAGTTTATTTGGAAAGTAATATATAGATATTTTTAAAAGCATTCATGATTTGTGTAAATGTAATATACTATTACTCTTGTTAAAAATATTAAATGGTATTACATTTGGTGAAGAGCACATTATGACCTGTTTAGGACTCGAAACTTGACTTGATACTTGATGGTCTTGACTTGAGAATTGACTCGGACTTGCCTGTCTTGACTTGGGTGCTAAGACTTGAGGTTTACTTGTGACTTATAAAACAATGACTTGGTCACACCTCTGGTAATCGCTGCCAAAGGTGCTTCAACAAATTACTGAGTAAAAGTTCTGAATACTTATGTAAATGTGACAGTTCCGTTTTTTTTTTTTTTTTTTTTTTGCAAAAATGTCTAAAAAGCTATTTTTGCTTTGTCATTAAGGGGTATTGTGTGTAGATTGATGAGGGGGGAAAACGATTAAATCTGTAATGTAACAAAATGTTATATATATATAAAACAATGATATATAAATTATATATAAAACAATGCTATATTCAAGACGTGCTAAAATTATTATATAGACTTCTTTCCACCGACAAAATGTTCAATATTTGGGGGCATAAAATCATCGAAGCTCTGCAGGTTTGCTTGTGAGGATACAGAATCAATAGACCATTTATTTTGGTATTGCCCTCAGGTAGACTGTTTCTGGTCTCAGGTTCAGGAATGACTGAACATGCATAGCATTGATCTAAAAATTGACCCTAGAAATAGTACTGTTAGGAGATCAGTCAATTACTAATATAAACTCAGCAATAAAATAAACGTCCTCTCACTGTCAACTGCGTTTATTTTCAGCAAACTTAACATGTGGAAATATTTGTATGAACATAAGATTCAACAACTGAGATATAAACTCAACAAGTTCCACAGACATGTGACTAACATAAATGGAATAATGTGTCCCTGAACAAAGGGGGGAGGTCAAAATCAAAAGTAACAGTCCGTATCTGGTATGGCCACTAGCTGCATTAAGTACTGCAGTGCATCGCCTCCTCATGGACTGCACCAGATTTGCAAATTCTTGCTGTGTGATGTTAACCCGGGATTGAGATCCGGGCTCTTCGCTGGCCATGGCAGAACACTGACATTCCTGTCTTGCAGGAAATTACGCACAGAACGAGCAGTATGGCTGGTGGCATTGTCATGCTGGAGGGTCATATCAGGATGAGCCTGCAGGAAAGGTACCACATGAGGGTGGAGGATGTCTTCCCTGTAAAGCATAGCGTTGAGATTGCCTGCAATGACACTTCGGTCTTGAATGGTTGAGGGACATCTATTGGGGAACTGTGGGTGGGGGTCTTGGAGGGTTCGGGTTCACGCTTTTAGGCCTGGTGGGAGATCTGTCAACGTGCCCTTGCAGGGCATTGACCATGGATGCTTCTGTGTGTCGCTCTGAATGGTAGTATGTTGGATGACTGGTATGATGTAGTTGTTGAACGGCTTCACTGCAAGTATATTGTTTTCTGATATTCAATTTAAAAAATATATACATTTAAAAAAATAAATGTGGAAGTAGTAAAGGGGTCTAAGCTGCCATTCTTTGTAACAACAGTTGGTAGAAGGTGAGGACCAAGATGCAGCGTTGTAAGTGTTCATCATTATTTTAATAAACTGAACACTAAATACAACAAGGAACAAAAGAAACAACCGAAACAGCTCCGTCAGGTGCAAAACACACTAAACAAAAAATAACTACCCACAACCCATAGTGGGAAAACAGGCTGCCTAAGTATGGTTCTCAATCAGAGACAACGATTGCCAGCTGCCTCTGATCGGGAACCATACCAGGCCGAACACATAGAAATAGAAAACATAGAACACAAAATATAGAATGCCCACCTCAACTCAAGTCCTGACCAAACTAAAATAGAGACATAAAAAAGGAACTAAGGTCAGGACGTGACATTCTTTGGAATAATATTCCAAAGACTTTTGAAATGTATAACCTCCATTACGTAGTTTCAAGATATACTGAATTTTTAAAAAATTAAAAATTGTACCACTTCTCAAAAATGTGTTGGAAGATTATAGTATGCCTACCATTGCTGCCTAACCTGCTGCATGCCCCCTTCCCCCTCCAAAAAGAGCACAATGGTAATACGCTTTTAAGCCTTATTGTGTTATCCTTGATTATTTTCATAAATTGTATGTGGAGGCATCACGGGCTGGAGAGTTCTTATGTATGTATTTTTAAAATGGTCTAATAAATTCAATCAATCAATCGGAACGTTGACTGAGAGCCAGGTCTAATCGCCCAATATCAGTGCCTGACATCACTAATGCTCTTGTGGCTGAATGGAAGCAAGTCCCCACAGCAATGTTCCAACATCCAGTGGAGGCTGTTATAGCAGCAAAGGGGGGAATCAACTCCATATTAAACGCCCATGATTTTGGAGTGAAATGTTCGATGAGCAGGGTTCCACACACTTCGGTCATGTAGTGCAGTGGTTCCCAAACTTTTTATAGTCCCGTACCCCTTCAAACATTCAACCTCCAGCTGCGTACCCCCCTCTAGCACCAGGGTCAGCGCACTCTCAAATGTTGTTTTTTGCCATCATTGTAAGCCTGCCACACACACACACTATACGATACATTTATTAAATTATAAGAATGGGTGTGAATTTGTCACAACCCGGCTTGTGTGAAGTGACAAAGAGCTCTTATAGGACCAGGGCACAGATAATAATCAATCATTTTGCTCTTTATTTAACTATCTTACATATAAAACCTTATTTGTTCTTCGAAAATTGTGAATAACTCACCACAGGTTAATGAGAAGGGTGTGCTTGAAAGGATGCACATAACCCTCAATGTTGGGTTGTATTGGAGAGAGTCTCAGTCTTAAATAATTTTCCACACACAGTCTGTGCCTGTATTTCGTTTTCATACTAGTGAGGGCCGAGAATCCAGTCTCACATAGGTACGTGGTTGCAAAGAGCATCAGTGTCTTAACAGCGTGATTTGCCAAGGCTGGATATTCTGAGCACAACCCAATCCAGAAATCTGGCAGTGGGATCTGATTAAATTCAATTTTCACAGAACCGCTTGTTGCAATTTCGACGAGGCTCTCTTGTTCAGATATCGGTAAGTGGACTGGAGGCAGGGCATGAAAGAGATAATGAATCCAGTTGTTTGTGTCATCCGTTTCGGGAAAATACCTGCGTAATTGTGCACCCAACTCACTCAGGTGCTTCTCTATATCACATTTGACATTGTCTGTAATTTTGAGTTAATTTGCACACAAATCATACAATGCTGGAAAGACCTGTGTGTTGTCCTTGTTAATGCAGACTCCAATTTCTTAATCATAGCCTCAATAGCCTCGGACATTAAATATAGTTGCAGAGAGTCCCTGTAATCCCAGATTCAGATCATTCAGGCAAGAAAAAACATCACCCAGATAGGCCAGTTGTGTGAGAAACCAGTCATCATGCAAGTGGTCAGACAAATTAACATTATAGTCAGTAAAGTTTGTCTCTCAATTTAAAAAAAAAATGTGTCAATACCTTGCCCCTTGATAACCAGTGCACTTCTGTATGTTGTAAAAGCGTTACATGGTCGCTGCCCATATCATTGTAAAGTGCAGAAATTACTGCTGAAATCATTGTATAGTGCAGAAAATACACGACAGTTCAGGGGCCTTGCTTTAACAAAGTTAACCATTTTCACTGTAGTGTCCAAACCGTCTTTCAAGCTGTCAGGCATTCTCTTGGCAGCAAGAGCCTCTCGGTGGATGCTGCAGTGTACCCAAGTGGCATCAGGAGCAACTGCTTTACCCCTCCGCTATGTCTTCCTGTCATGGCTTTTGTGCCATCAGTACAGATACCAACACATCTTGACCACCAACGCTCACTTGATAGTTCACAAAGCTGTCCAGTACTTTAAAAATATCCTCTTCTGTTGTCCTAGTTTCCAGTGGTTTGCAGAATAAGATGTCTTCCTTAATTGACCCCCCATAAACGTAGCGGACATGTGCCCGGCCCGCCACGTCTGTTGACTCATCCAGCTGTAACGCATAGTATTCACTGGCTTGTATGAGAAGCAGTAATTGTTTCAAAACATCTCCTGGAAGAATTAATCTCCACAATAGTATGAATCTCCACAATAGTATGGGGCTTGCCTGGCCTAATCAAATCAAATGTATTTGTCACATACACATGGTTAGCAGATGTTAATGCGAGTGTAGCGAAATGCTTGTGCTTCTAGTTCCGACAATGCAGTAATAACCAACCGGTCATCTAACTTAACAATTCCAAAACTACTACCTTATACACACAAGTGTAAAGGGATAAAGAATATGTACATAAAGATATATGAATGAGTGATGGTACAGAACGGCATAGGCAAGATAGATAGTATAGAGTAGATAGTAGATAGTATAGAGCAGTAGATAGTATAGAGTACAGTATATACATATGAGATGAGTAATGTAAGGTATGTAAAAGTGGCATAGTTTAATGTGGCTAGTGATACATGTGCTACATAAAGATGCAGTAGATGATATAGAGTACAGTATATACATATGAGATGAGTAATGTAGGGTATATAAACATTATATTAAGTAGCATTGTTTAAAGTGGCTAGTGATATATTTTACATCAATTCCCATTATTAAAGTGGCTGGAGTTGAGTCAGTGTGTTGGCAGCAGCCACTCAATGTTAGTGGTGGCTGTTTAACAGTCTGATGGCCTTGAGATAGAAGCTGTTTTTCAGTCTCTCGGTCCCTGCTTTAATGCACATGTACTGACCTCGCCTTCTGGATGATAGCGGGGTGAACAGGCAGTGGCTCGGTGGTTGTTGTCCTTGATGATCTTTATGGCCTTCCTGTGACATTGGGTGGTGTAGATGTCCTGGAGGGCAGGTAGTTTGCCCCCGGTGATGCGTTGTGCAGACCTTACTACCATCTGGAGAGCCTTACGGTTGTGGCTGGAGCAGTTGCCGTACCAGGCAGTGATACAGCCCGACAGGATGCTCTCGATTGTGCATCTGTAGAAGTTAGTGAGTGCTTTTGGTGACAAGCCAAATTTCTTCAGCCTCCTGAAGTTGAAGAGGCTCTGCTGCGCCTTCTTCACGGGGCTGTCTGTGTGAGTGGACCAATTCAGTTTGTCCGTGATGTGTACACCGAGGAACTTAGAACTTACTACCCTCTCCACTACTGTCCCATCGATGTGGATAGGGGGGGTGCTCCCTCTGCTGTTTCCTGAAGTCCACAATCATCTCCTCAGCCACGCAGTAGCTAGCCATATAAGACACTTCTAGTCCCTTCTTATTAATGGTATCTGTTGCTTTTATACATGTCTTACCATGCGAATGTTGTCTTAATTCTCGCTCAAAAAACTCTGTGGCTTATTTTTCAAATTGGCATGTTTTGTTTCTAAATGTCTGCGCAAGAGTGAAGGTTTCATCGAGTTGTGAGATAGTACTTTTGCACATATAACACACTGTGACTGAGGAAAGGCACTTGAAAGATTAGTGGAATCTGTGTGGGTTGCTGGACAGGTAGGATGACTGACAGTGAAGGTGAACAGGTGGTCACGTGTCAGGTGACAGAGGAATGTATGAGACTGAGGCAGGAATTCCTTTAACCATAAAGTGGTATATTTACTGAGTAGTCTGTGCTGCATCACAAAGGAAACAAATAACATGTATACAATCAAAATCATAATCAAAGAGCAAATCATATCAGTCATTATTAACACAAGTTAAGGAATTCAACAGTCCAGTTCATTAAGAAGTCAATAGTAATCATCCGAGTCATTTAGGCTCATAACTAATTATCACAAATCATGAAAGAATACAAACAGTGAATTGTTATACAATCTATAATCTCCATGATCAAAGTCAATCAGTTAGCAAACAATGACAATTCACATTACACAATATGTTTGAAGCGTGCGCTCCAAGCGGAGCTCCACGGTGATAACTATAAACAATAACTGAATGGCCCACTCTCCCAATCACCACAGATCATTCAGATGAAAGGTAAGAGTCGGTGGACTTACGTGGATTCATGGACGCACAGAACTTCTGGATCAGATGGAGTTAGGGAAGAGAAAGCAGCTAGATCAGGCGATGGCAATTTCCTCCTTTTATGGAGTTGAGATCTGTAGGACATTTCCACCTGACCTAATTAAAGCACCCCTGGCCCAGCTGAGTAAATGGCAATGAATTAAAGGAGTATTCCACCAACTCCATGGGCCTTTTCTACAGCCACCCCGGAAATTTGTTAATTTCCACATTCCTCAAAAAAGGCTCATTGCTCCCGGTCCTCTGTCATCTCAGGGAGAGGAATCAGTCGGGCAACTGGCCGGATATATGTCCGGTTCTTCACCTGGATTTCCACTGATCTAACACGACCATCGGTCCCAGGCATGGTCTTAGTTATACGGCCCACCGGCCAGGAGGCTCGAGGCAGCTGAGGGTCCACCATCATTACTACTTGGCCAGTTTCCAGGCTGGCCATTTCTCTCCGCCATTTCCCTCTGTGCTGTAGACTTGGTAGGTAATCCCGAATTAATCGGGCCCAAAAATGGTCAGCTAAGATTTGGCTGTGTCGCCACCGGCGTCTGCCTACGAGGTTGGTATCAGCATACATGGCTTGAGGAAGTGACGCATCTCGGCGTCCCATCAAGAGCATATTCGGTGTAACCGGATCGGGGTCAGCGATGTCTGCAGAGAGATATCCCAAGGGTTTGGAGTTCAGAATCCCTTCCACCTCTATCAGGACGGTCCTCAAGACAGTTTCAGCGACAGTTTGGTCCCCCAGGACGACTCGTAAAGCCGTTTTTACAGATTTGATCTCTCGCTCCCATGTTCCTCCAAAATGAGGAGCGCCTGGAGGGTTAAATTTGAATGAGATTTGTTGGTCCATCAGCTGATCCTGGAGGCTGGGTTCCATGGCTTGGAAGGCTTCCTCCAACCTGGCTTCTCCTGCCTTGAAGTTCGTACCTCTGTCAGCCAGGATCTCGTAGGGTTTCCCCCATCGGGAGATAAACCGCCGTAGGGCCATGAGGAAGGTTTCCGTATCCAAACTCTCCAGTAGGTCCAGATGGACACATCTGGTTGTCAAACACTTGAATAGAATGCCCCAGCGCTTTTCCACACGACGACCTAACTTGATCATCAAGGGGCCAAAGCAATCTACTCCTGTTGACCAGAAGGGTGGTTTAAGGAGGCGCAAGCGAGAAGGGGGTAAATCTGCCATTTTGGGCACCGTAGCTCCGGCCCGCCATCTCTGACATTTTACGCAGGCGTATTGGTGCTTACGAATGGCTCCTCGTCCTCCAATTATCCAGTACCCTCTCTGGCCCTGGGTGGAGAAGCCGCTCATCATAACTCTTGATGAGGAGCCTGGTAAGAGGGTGTCTGGAGTCAAGGATAATTGGGTGGATAGCATCTGGGTCCAAAACCTCTGCTTGGCGCAGCCTCCCTCCGACTCTGATCACTCCAAGGATTGGATCATATTCTGGGGCAAGAGAGAGAAGACGGCTGTCCTTAGCCACTTCCCTACCGGCTTTCAGAGCTTTTAACTCCTCAGGGAAGCTAACTGCTTGTGCTTGCTGGAGGAGTAGTGTCTCTGCCGCGAGGGAGGTAGGTATAGAAGCCACCCCATCTGAGGTCTGGTTTGTGGCGGTGATCAGATCCGGCAGCGTTTGGGATTGTGTTAGGTCAGGGAGAGCTGTTGTTGGTTCCGTAGAAATGCTGTAGCATTGGGCGGACTTCCTTAACTCATGAGCTTCAGTTGGTTGCGGAGGGGCCGCATGCCTGGGGGCTGTCGGCCACTCTTTCTCTGGTTGGGACAAGAATGGTGGTCCCAAGCTCCAGCGATGGGGTTTAGCCAATTCCTTAAGGGTTTTACCTCTAGTAACGTCATCAGCAGGATTGTTTAGGCTATCAACATACCTCCAGTCCTGGACTTCTGTTAGGTCTTGGATTTCCGCAATGCGAGTTCCGACAAAACGTATACCTGCAGGACTCAGACTTGAGCCAGGTCAATACAGTGGTCGAAACACTCCAGTAGATGACCCTTTGGATTGGCAAGGTGAGCTCGGCTCGCAAGGTAGAGGCCAACTGGGCTCCGGAAAGGGCAGCACTGAGTTCCAGCCTAGGCATTGACAACTGCTTCTTGGGTGCGACCCTGGACCTGGCCATGACAAAGGAGACATGGGTGTGGCCTGCCTTATCCTCCACTCTAAGATAGGAAACCGCCCCATAAGCTCGCTCCGAAGCGTCACAGAACACATGCAGTTCCAGGCATGATCCCGGTTGGTCAGCACAGGATGGTACATAACATCTTGGCATTTGGACATCAGAGAGCTCCGTTAACTCAGTTTCCCAACAGATCCATCGTTCCACTAGTTCAGCCGGGTGGATTGGTTCATCCCAGTCCCTCTTGGTCTGCCACAGGTCCTGGACCAAGACTTTGGCCCGTGTTGTGTATGGCAGGATATACCCAAGGGGATCGTATTGACTGACCAGGGTCCGATAGATGGTGCGCAGAGTGGGGGTTTCGGTACTCTGGGATGAGCGGTGCTTATACCCCAGGGTATCCGGTATGCAGCTCCACCTCAGTCCTAGAGTGGGCTCTTCTGGGTTAGCACCAGACTGCGTTAGCAATAGTTCACTGCTGCTCTGTTACTAGCCCACTGTCGGACCTCAAATCCCCCTTTGGACAGGAGATTCCGTACTTTATCAAGGAGTGATTTCGCTTCAGCCGTGGATGGGATGCTCTGTAAGCAGTTATCCACATAGAAGGCATTTTCCACTGAATCCAATACTTCTGGGTCACTGTCTGGATGCTCCCGTGCGTGTCTCTGCAGAGTGTATATGGCACAGCAAGGACTGCAGGTGGTGCCAAATGGGAGTACCTGCCATTCATAGATTGTGGGCTCTGCATCTCGTTCCATATCTCGCCATATGAACCGGAGCAGTGTGGTGTCGAAAGGCAGTAAACGAATCTGATGAAACATGGCTTTGATGTCTCCACTGATGGCTGTAGAGTGCTGCCGGAACCGGAGAAGGACACCGAGCAAGGAAGGACCTAAGGTTGGTCCGGGGAGTAGACAGTCATTCAGGCTTTGACCAGCTGCTTGGAATGAACAGTTGAAGACAAGTCTATACTTCCCACCATGTTGCTGGATAACATGGTGAGGGAGATACCAGGATTCACGGAGTGCGTTTCCCTCTTCATGAGCTGTCACTTCAGTGACGTAGCCTGCCTTCACAAGGTTATGAATCTCTCGGTTATGAACTTCTGCAAGCTCAGGATTCTTCACCAGGCGTCGCTCCGTTCCACGCAGTAGTGGGAGTACAGCCCGTGTCGTGGTTGCCAGAGGAGAATGGTTGGGCACCCGTAACAGTGGGGTTGCATACCTGCGAACGCCATCCATTTCAGTGGTGGTGGTGCTCTTCTCCAGGAGGTCTAATGCATAGGAGTCATTTTTCGAGCGAGTGACCTCCTGTAGCTTCCGGTTGGAGAAGGTGTCCATCTTCCAGAGCATCTCAACATTCCAAAGGAGGTCAGTGGCTGCATCTGGATTGCTTCGGGTGAAGAGGACTTGCTGTGACTGTACAGCTTGGGTGGAGAGAAGTAGATGGGATGGACCTTGCACAGCCCAACCCAAGGATGTATGGACAGCAATGGGTCCTCCTTCTGGTCCAGCTCGTATAGGCTCAGTCGGGGTGACGAGATGTGGGTGGTCTGACCCAATCAGGATAAGTGGCGCTACTCTGGCCAGGTTAGGAAGAGGCAATCCTCGTAGATGAGGATATTGTTTCTGTAGAACACTTACCGGGCAGGAGTGCTCTGCGAGATTCAAGCCATCTGCCGTGAAGGCATTGGTGATGTTATAGGCCACGTCCCGGTTTCCTGAAGGTGAAATGCTGAAGGTTACAGCAGAGCCTTTCATTTGGATAACATCATGTCGCACCGTTCTGAGATTAAGGGTCTCGGGGGTCCCCTCCAGGTTAAGCTGACAGGTGGCCGCCGTGAGAATGATCGTTCTTTCTGACCCATCATCTAGAATGGCGAATGTATCAATGCTTCTCCCTTCACTTTGCAGAGTGACCTTGACCACCTTCAACATGACCCTTGGAGACCGGTTCTGCTGGTCGAGATACAGCTCCTTTGCAGCTCCTACCATGAGCATACTCTGCTCCTTCTTTGCTTGGGGAAATAGATCATGCAACACGGTGAGATGGATTTCTTTACAGCGGTTGCAGGGTTTCCTCAATGTGCAGGTCTCCACCTTATGGCTACGGGCACACTTGTAGCATCGCTCGCCTGAAGTGATCCAGGCCTTCAATTGAGTTTGAGTGAGCTTTTTTACTCTGGGGCATGAGCCAAGAGCCCCTTACTATTGCAATATGGGCAGTAAGGTTGGAATTTGATGTTCTTGCTCTTGAGAGGGGTCTTCTTCCCGGGTTCCTCCCCGGCCTCATTATTTAAGTACATGGTAGTGGGATTTGGTCTTTTCTGTCCCTGCTGGCGTTCAAACTCCTTCCTTCCCCCTGTGGCTATGGCGGAGATTGTGGCCTGGTGAGCGATGCTCTTCGCCTTTGCCTTCACCTCCAACCATGTGGCCAGGTCTCTGAGAGCATAGGTGCTTCTCGAGCCCTCTTTCAGGATGCCCTTATTCAAACAATGTTCAATGAAACTGTCTCTGAGGTACACTGGAAGTTTGCTAAGAAGCCTGTCCACGTGGGAGCCACATTTCAGCTCGTTCCCGTCTTCTCCTTCAACAGATTGGAGCATCGAGGTCAGGGATTGGACAGCCAGGGAGAATTCTTGGAAGGCAGCATGGTCTCCCATTTTAATTGGAGACGTGTTCAGGATGTTGTTTAGTTCATTCTGGACTAGCTGACGTGGCTCACCATATCTCGCCTTCAGGGCCTGGAGAGCTGCAGTGTATGGTGTTGCGGAGTGCATAAAGGATTGGGCCAGCCTGTATGCACTGGGAAACCGCAAATGATCCATTAGTACTTGGTATTTGTAGCGTTCTGACAGATGACCGTGAATACCCAGTAGGCTCTCCAATGCCATTTCCAAAAGGACAAATTCACTCTCCTTTCCATTTTCAAAGTATGGCAGTTTGGGTCTGGGAATGCCATAGGCTGAGGCTACTAGAAGTTCCATAATGTTGGCTCCCTCTTCTGGTTGCATGAAGGATAAACCCGGGACTTCTGATGAGCCCACTGTGGCCTCATTGGGCCTGTCCCCTACTGTCCCAGACCCTCCATTTGTGGCAGCCGGAATTGGGCGAGAGCCCTCCGACCTGTTGTTTGAGGACTGGCCTGGCCCTGGACGAAAGGAACGATTTGCCTTGGTTGGTAATTGGCGGAAAGGCGAAGGAGTGATGCTTTGTCCAGATGGAGGAATGCTAACTTGTGTCACTGGCATAGAGGGCGTTGGCGGAGCGGCCCGTCTCCCGTGCTCCGTGTTGGCTGTTGACCCCGGAGCCTCCGAGGACTGTGTGCCATGCTGTACCAGAGGGGCAGATTGGGAAAGAAAGGCAGACAGTTCAGGTCCATGTGGAGGGGTGGTCAGGTCAACTCCCTGTTCGTTCCTCTCCAGGAAGGATGAGACCATCCGTGCCTCCTCTAATTCCCTTCTGGCTTGACGGTGCCGTCGCTGCTGTGCCAGGTCCTTGGCAATGAATTCCCTTTCCTGTAGAGCTCTATGGGCCTGCACATCCAATTGGTGACATCGTTCTTCAGCCTGTCGTTCCTCCTCAATCTGACGCTCAATTTCCTCCAAAGCTAATAGTTTCATCCTCTCTTGTAGGACAGCGGTCTGTGAATCGCTGAGGGCTAGTGAATGGCGGCTGCTATGGCCACTTCCAAATGGGTATCCACTGGTCGAACTCCCACTCCGTCTAGAGTGCTTCGACGATTTCCCATTAGTTAAGGGGTGAGCGGAGCCGGCCTCTGGAAGCTGGTCGACCTGTGCAGTGGAAATTACCTCCTCCATAGGTTCTTCACGTAGACCACTTTCCTGCTCCAAAGCAGTTTCCGATCCTTGGCTCAGAGGGGATGGTTGATGGCTGAAACGTATAGTTGATCCATCAACTCTTTGAGCTCTGGTGGGCTTGCCCTTTGATGTCGGAACCTCGACCACATAATCCTTAAGATAACCAGGTGCTTGCCTGGTTCTTCTGGTGCTGCTGGTGGTTGAGGATGAAGCCTTTGTTGCTTTAGGCTTAGCTCCTGGATATTTCCTTTGTTCCAAGACCTTTCCCTCAGCTGCTCTCTCCTCCTCGCTTCTTCCCTCCAGTGGAGACAATTCCTCCCTCTCCACCTCCATTTCCTTTTCACCTGTCTTTGGTTCAGTCATCATCCGGCTCAAAGGACCATTGAAAGATTAGTGGAATCTGTGTGGGTTGCTGGACAGGTAGGATGACTGACAGTGAAGGTGAACAGGTGGTCACGTGTCAGGTGACAGAGGAATGTATGAGACTGAGGCAGGAATTCCTTTAACCATAAAGTGGTATATTTACTGAGTAGTCTGTGCTGCATCACAAAGGAAACAAATAACATGTATACAATCAAAATCATAATCAAAGAGCAAATCATATCAGTCATTATTAACACAAGTTAAGGAATTCAACAGTCCAGTTCATTAAGAAGTCAATAGTAATCATCCGCGAGTCATTTAGGCTCATAACTAATTATCACAAATCATGAAAGAATACAAACAGTGAATTGTTATACAATCTATAATCTCCATGATCAAAGTCAATCAGTTAGCAAACAATGACAATTCACATTACACAATATGTTTGAAGCGTGCGCTCCAAGCCGCGCTCCGCGGTGATAACTATAAACAATAACTGAATGGCCCACTCTCCCAATCACCACAGATCATTCAGATGAAAGGTAAGAGTCGGTGGACTTACGTGGATTCATGGACGCACAGAACTTCTGGATCAGATGGAGTTAGGGAAGAGAAAGCAGCTAGATCAGGCGATGGCAATTTCCTCCTTTTATGGAGTTGAGATCTGTAGGACATTTCCACCTGACCTAATTAAAGCACCCCTGGCCCAGCTGAGTAAATGGCAATGAATTAAAGGAGTATTCCACCAACTCCATGGGCCTTTTCTACAGCACTACTCCCAATATAGGTGAACCCCAAATCAATGTAGTTCTCATCATATTTGCGCCTCTTCGATGGTCCAATGTCCCTGTCTGTTATTTGGTGCTTTCCCGGGTAAGGGGGCAGTAGCTCTTTGGCTGCATCAGATTCACAAATGTCAGGGTCAATGCTAGCTGGGCTAACAGCAAACCCTCTATTTCTGAAACTATCCGCCGCCATTGTCGCAACCCCTATTACCAGCCTGTTCAACATCTCTTTCATATCGTCTGAGATCCCCAAGGACTGGAAAGCTGCCGCAGTCATCCCCCTCTTCAAAGGGGGAGACACCCTGGACCCAAACTGTTACAGACCTATATCCATCCTGAAGAAACAGGGAGGTGGAGACCAGCTCCAGAACCAAGTGGAGAACATGTCTGTCAACGATTCTTAGACACCATCATCATTCCTATCCTTCCATCTTCATCGACCTTGCCAAGGCTTTCGACTCGGTCAATCACCATATTCTTATCGGCAGACTCAGTAGCCTCGTTTTTCAGATGACTGCCTTGCCTGGTTCACCAATTACTTTGCAGACAGAGTTCAGTGTGTCAAATCGGAGGGCATGCTGTCCGGTCCTCTAGAATTCTCTATGGGGTGCCACAGGGTTCAATCCTCGGGCCGACTCTTTTTTTCTGTATATATCAATTATGTTGCTCTTGCTGCGGGCGATTCCCTGATCCACCTCTACACAGACGACACCATTCTATATACTTCCGGCCCTTCCTTGGACACTGTGCTATCTAACCTCCAAACGAGCTTCAATGCCATACAACACTCCTTCCGTGGCCTCCAACTGCTCTTAAACGCTAGTAAAACCAAATGCATGCTTTTCAACCGTTCGCTGCCTGCACCCGCACGCCTGACCAGCATCACCACCCTGGATGGTTCCAACCTTGAATATGTGGACATCTATAAGTACCTAGGTGTCTGGCTAGACTGTAAACTCTCCTTCCAGACTCATATCAAACATCTCCAATCGAAAATCAAATCAAGAGTCGGCTTTCTATTCCGCAACAAAGCCTCCTTCACTCACGCCGCCAAACTTACCCTAGTAAAACTGACTATCCTACCGATCCTCGACTTCGGCGATGTCATCTACAAAATTGCTTCCAACACTCTACTCAGCAAACTGGATGCAGTTTATCACTGTGCCATCCGTTTTGTCACTAAAGCACCTTATACCACCCACCACTGTGACTTGTACGCTCTAGTCGGCTGGCCCTCGCTACATATTCGTCGCCAGACCCACTGGCTCCAGGTCATCTACAAGTCCATGCTAGGTAAAGCTCCGCCTTATCTCAGTTCACTGGTCACGATGGCAACACCCACCCGTAGCACGCGCTCCAGCAGGTGTATCTCACTGATCATCCCTAAAGCCAACACCTCATTTGGCCGCCTTTCGTTCCAGTTCTCTGCTGCCTGTGATCGGAACGAATTGCAAAAATCGCTGAAGTTGGAGACTTTTATCTCCCTCACCAACTTCAAACATCTGCTATCTGAGCAGCTAACCGATCGCTGCAGCTATACATAGTCTATCGGCAAATAGCCCACCCATTTTTACCTACCTCATCCCCATACTGTTTTTATTTATTTACTTTTCTGCTCTTTTGCACACCAATATCTCTACCTGTACATGACCATCTGATCATTTATCACTCCAGTGTTAATCTGCAAAATTGTAATTATTCGCCTACCTCATGCCTTTTGCACACAATGTATATAGACTCCACTTTTTTTTTCTTCCTATTGTGTTATTGACTTGTTAATTGTTTACTCCATGTGTAACTCTATGTTGTCTGCTCACACTGCTATGCTTTATCTTGGCCAGGTCGCAGTTGCAAATGAGAACTTGTTCTCAACTAGCCTACCTGGTTAAATAAAGGTGAAATAAAATAAAAAAAATTAAAAAAAAGGTGTAATACTGCTGGTAGTAGCAGTACTACCAGTAGAGCTGGTATGTGTCTCTATGGACGCGGGCCTTACTTTTTGCAACCATTTATCAATTTTAGAGAAAACGGAATGAGCAAGAGCTACGTTTGGCTACATACGGACCATTAGTGGAATTCCCACGAGAGAATAACAGTTAATGTGATTGGATGTTAATTATTTGACTAGAATACCTGTTTTTTTAAATATTTTTTGTTATTTCGCTGAACACTAGATGGTTTAATTTTATTTTTGGCAGTGAAACGAGGCTACTCTGGCGGGGGAGGGGAAACTCACCCAAATGTATAGCCCCGTTGGAAATTATAAATGGACTGTTTGAGAATTATTTTTTTAATGTTAATCACATTTTTATTTGGCGTACCCCTGACAGCATTGCAGCAGCATACCACACTGCATACCACTGCTGGCTTGCTTCAGAAGCTAAGCAGGACTGGGAATACCTAGGATAGGATAAAGTAATCCTTCTCACCCCCCCCCCCTTAAAAGATTTAGATGCACTATTGTAAAGTGGCTGTTCCACTGGATGTCATAAGGTGAATGCACCAATTTGTAAGTCGCTCTGGATAAGAGCGTCTGCTAAATGACTTAAATGTAAATGTAAATGTCCTGGTCAGTCCCTGGATGGGCAGCCAGATGCTGCTGGAAGTGGTGTTGGAGGGCCAGTATGAGGCACTCTTTCCTCTGGTCTAAAAAATATCCCTATTCCCCAGGGCAGTGACACTGCCCTGTGTAGGGTGCCATCTTTTGGATGGGACGTTAAACAGGTGCCCTGACTCTCTGAGGTCATTAAAGATCCCATGGCACTTATCGTAAGAGTAGGGGTGTTAACCCCGGTGTCCTGGCTAAATTCCCAATCTGGCCCTCAAACCATCACGGGCACCTAATAATCCCCAGTTTATAATTGGCTCATTCATCCCCCCTCCTCCCCTGTAACTATTCCCCAGGTCGTTGCTGTAAATGAGAACGTGTTCTCAGTCAACTTACCTGGTAAAATAATGGATAATTAAATTAAAATAAAATTGTGCATATCCCTGGGGTAGGGGGTTTTGAGTGTTAGTGTTCTGTCCTCCCCCTCCCAGGCTGTTGGTCTGGAGTAGGATTAGTAAATAGTGGAATGGGGTTGTATTAATTTTTTTAGAGAGAGGGCTAACAGTTGGCAGGGTAATTTAGCCTTTTCCCCAATTTTATAGTACCGTATCAAAAACCATTGAATGTCGGTAGGCCGTGAATTGCCTCACACTCCCTCCAGTACAATAGGTGGCGGTGTAGGCACCTTAAATTCGATGCAATCCGGACAACACAATCCCAAAGAAGAAGAAGAAGAATTGTTTAAAGACAACCTGAGTGAACTACCTTCATTTCGTCCACCATCGTTGGCTCTGCATTGTAAGTGAATATGGCAATGCTCTTTGGTATGGGACATTATTGTCGCCTGGCAGGACGAGTTATGCGCGCACTATCCCGCAGACAAACGCGTGGTACGCTTCTTCCAGCGACAAGATGGTATAGCACCCAAACGACTGGCGATAGTGAGTATAAACTTGCACTGCGACTGCAAGGGCCCACTGAGCGACGGGCCCTTTGCTATGCATTAGTTTTAGCGCATAGCACATTTGAGGTCCGAGCAGGGGAGATTGAATAATAACAACACTGACCACGTTCTCACGACCACCTACTTGTAATTGCCTTGACATCCACACGTGTGTAGACGATCTTTTTTTTGCGTCAATTAACTTTTAGTTTTGAAATCTGACATTTTACCAAGTTTACAGAATTTACAACAGAACAGTTTTGAAAAGTTTGGTTACATTGTGTTTGGAAGGGCAAGTAAACTGCATTTCAGCTTTCTATAGTGTAGTTGAATACTGTAACTCAAATCGGTTTGATGGTACATCACTGGTTACTTGTCGGCCACATTCCTGATCCTCTGACGGTGGCCAACTTCAAACAATTATTTTTTTGATAGGTGGCTGCCAGTATAGGAGATGTGTCATGCCGATCATAATTACCCGACGTCCTGCCAGCTACGGTGACCCTGTGTTGATTAACAATGTTATTTCAAAGGTTTACAACGTAGATTTCAATTATCGACAGGATGTCACTCTGTTTTGGCTTGTTATGTTGTATAACGCTTTGGGTGAGTTAAATAAGTTTAATGAACAATTTATTAGCCTGTTATGCAAGATAAAGGGAATATTTATTTAATGTTTTTAAGATATCGCATGGCATTTGTCTCCACTTTCACCAAGCAATGGCCTATGTATTTGCTGTCTAGGGCAGGGTTTCCCAATGTCCTTGCACTTTGTTTTTTTCACTAGCACTACACAGCTATTTTCAAATAATCAAAGATTGATGATTAGTTGGTTATTTGAATCAGCTGTGTAGTGATAGGGCAAAAAAACAAATGTGCACATCTGGCAGTGGGGGCCCAGGACAGAGTTTGGGAAACCTTGCTCTACAGAACATTCAGCAGTTGTCAGTATCTATTAATCATTTCTGATGTTCTCTCTGTAGAGCTGCAGTTTAAGCTGGATGACAGGACAGCCCACAGCAGTCTGGACCTCTTTAAGAAGGACACAGGCGTCATCTACCGCATCTTGGGCATAGACCCCAGCCATGTCCAACAAAACCCTGAGCGCTTCCGGGATTGGGCCGTGGTGTTCGGAGACGGGCAAATCACAGGTGGCCGCCACTACTGGGAGGTGACGGTTGAGAAGTCCTCAGAGTTCCGTTTGGGTGTGGCCTTAGTGGCAATGTCAAGGGATGACTGTGTAGGCACCAACAGCTCCTCCTGGGTGTTCGGCTACGTCCAGCGTAAGTGGTTTGCAATGACAACCAACCAGAGGGTGCCGGTGACTCTGGTGGGGAAGCCTGACCGCGTGGGCATCCTGTTGGACTACGAGGCCGGCTTGATAAGCCTGGTGGACATCCCAAAGGCCAAGGTGATCCACAGCATGAGGGCCATGTTCAAGGGGCCTCTCTGCCCAGCATTTGGCTTGTGGGATGGAGAGCTGCTTACACACTCAGGTCTGGGGGAGCCCGAAGGCTTGAAGTGAAGCCTCTCTACTGATGGCAATATGGTAGGGAGGTGGTTAGGGAGATAGGAATGGCAATGTACATTCTGACAACTTGGTTTTTGTAAACTGAACACTTACAGCAGGCAGCACTTAAATGTTTTTCTAATCTCCTATGAAAAGCAATATTCTCCATCAGGATTTGGAGAGCAGGGAGTTTGTCCAGTGTATCATTTCACTGCCGTACAGACTCGGGCAAACTCATCACAATAAGCTATTTTTTTGTTACCTCTTGTGTAATATTTTGAAATATTCTGAAATAAATGGCAACAATATGAAGCTGTCTTGTGTGTAACGAGATCATTAGGTACTGGGAATGTTACTGTTGCTTGAAGTCCTGACATTCTCCATTCTCTTGTCAAACTTGAATTAAACCATGCCTTTTTTAGCCTTTTGATATGCTGAACTTGTATGCCAAAATAAAAAGTTGCACATTTTCACTCATTTATTTACAGCAGAGCATAACATGGAAATCAAGCTCACATTGACAGTTTAACCTGAGGAAGCAGTCTGTAAAACAGCAGCACTTAATCACAGTAAGAAAATCCTGGCTGTGTATCTTAGTTTTGATGTTATACAACCAGTCTGTTCTGTAGTAAATAGACAACATTCATGTGCATATAACAGGAAATGCTGATGAGATACTATCATACATGAATATTCATTAGTCTGAATCACTCATCACATTTAGACATGTTTCTATGTTAAGTATTCACAAGGAGAGAAGACCAGAATTAAAATGGTTATATCCCATCCTCACAATACATGGCTTATTCATATCTTAACCTGCTTATGAAACTGTTCTACTTCCTATTGAGGTAGATTAATATATACATTTCCACTTAATATATTTATAGCCTGGTAATGTTATGCAGTGTAAAAATCCCTTAAAATATTAATGCTTCATACATGATTGAAAACATTGTATAAATCATACACTGGTAATTTTGAGTAAGGACAAAGTGTGTGTACATATAAATCAATAGCTGCCAAGTTCATCTGAGTGGTATACTACAAAGTAAGTGCAATGCCTTAGCCAACTAACTTGCCAAAATATTCTGAAATAAAAAATGTTTAAAGATGAGCGTGAAATGCGCATGGTCTGACTGACTCGACAATCAAAAACATACCTAAGTTTAGCTTTCTTAATGAACCAGAAAAACAATAGTTATTTCTGGTTGTTAATCAAAGTTAGCTGGCTAATGCATTGATCCTGCTTTTTAGTATACCCCTCTGACTAGCAACTGATCACTTGTTGGTGTCATATCAGCTTTATACAGTGCTACAGTGATTCTGTCCACTCCTGACTCCTAAAGCTTTTATGTGCAACAACCTGGACAAAGAAAGTGTGCATGGGACCTTTATACATAGTGACGTGTGACCATATCAACTATACTCACTCAATTAGCTACAACTCTTCATGACTCTTGGCACAAAAGGGCTGCATTTTATTACGAAACGTTGTCACCTATCTACCTGAGAAGAGGTAAGTTCACCTGCTTTCTGCCATATTGCTTTAACCAACCCAGTCTTATCAGATCTGTTATGGGGAGTGCTAGTGAACAAGGATATTGGGGAAGGGCACAACTATCTGGAATGAAACTGCCAGTGCCTCTTGTATTAAAATACAATATGGTTAGACATCTCTCCTGTCTAGCTCAAACCACAACCTTCACTGTCTAATTTTCTCTGGTCTTCGGTTTTTGACTGGGACCCATTACTGCATAGGTACATCTGCTGGTACTCCGTTAAGACCGACACCACCCCGTCCCGACCAAACTGCCTGGCGTCATCCAGGGGTGTGTTTCCCCACCTGATAGAGAGCGCGATATAAGCAGTAATGAAAACACTGAAATACTGCTGCAGAGGCAAAGGAAACAAGGGATGGTGTGCTAAGTAATGCTCTGACTGAGTCTCAGAACAAATCAGGTCATAATGGCCCTCGACTAGTCTGGTGTAGTTGGGTGATTTTAAAGGCCTGGACACTTTTAAAACCACCAGTCTCCATTATGCATGCCTGAAGGACCTTTACAATGGAACATCTCTCAAAGATGTGTGAATTATTAAAAGTGACATGCAGATGATGGGGTGGTGTCCCTACCTGTCCTTTATATGGGGGTTCACTTTACACATCTCTGTTAGGAAGATCACCGCTTCCACATGACCTGAACAAACAGGAAGGAAGAATTCAATCTCAATATACAGCAACCAACTATGCATTCACATATCTATAGTTATCCCAGCGAAGCCATCCACTCCAATTAAACCAAAGCAGACACACTTGAATTACAACTCTGAACAATAAGGTGAAGTACATGCTATGTGAGAGAACAGTTTTATCCCTGAAAAATATGTAGGTGCACCTTCGGCTGATGCCACGTGGAGACCTGTACGAGAATCATAGTCTTTCTCTTCCATGTCCACAGCCGAGAGAGCAAACCTAAAGGAGAGGACATGAGCGAGAGAAGGAAGAAAAAAAAGAGCATAGCGAAAGGTTAATTGGAATGACAGATGGTGTAATTATGAAGTTAACTGAAATTGATTTGATACCAGGGGTGGTCTGTTCCATGCTGCACATAAATTAATTATTGAAGCCATATTCTTCTTGCCTATCTGGCGCCAGTGCTTTCTTATGAAAAGGCAAAATGCATTTCTGGTAAACCAGAAAGACCAACTATAATAGTTTATATAACTATCCCAAGATTCTGGCTTTACCTCCTCAGGGCAGAGACATCACCACTGTAAGCTGCAAACATCAGGTTAACCACTGACTTGTTCTGAAGGGTCAGAAGAAAACATCACAATTATGGGTTATCAACATAGAAGGATATTGAAGCACAGCGATGTTTCAGAAATTGTGGCGGAAGCATAAACACTAAACATGAATGTTCCCAAGAGGTATATTTGAGAAACATTTAGTATACTTAGGGCCCGATTCTGAATTAGGAAATTATGCCTTTATTATGCACTTCTCAGTAGTTGGTATTCAGACTTACCGTATTAAGGTGTGTAATGGGCATTGCAGGCGTGGCTCCCTTGCACGCTCTGAATAAATGTAATTCAACCGCTGAAAACCCTTCCACTTGCTGGCCAACAGATTTTCTATTAAATACGGTTTTCAGTACATTTATCTTAAGCCATCCATTTCAATACGATGTACCCACAATTAGAATTTGTCGAGAGACTAGAATACATCAAGAGAACGGGTTCAGAAAATAAGGATCAATGACATAATACCATCTATGCATCTTGGTCTTAGTTTCAGCACCAACTGGTAGATCAAAAATACTCAGACCTTGTAGATTATTTAGGCAAATTTCAGGGTTAGGAAAGTATGTATGAAACTTAAAATAAAAACAGGTTTGGAGAGCCTGAAAGCTGTTATACTCAAGTTCAATCCATGAAATCTTGTAAAATGAAAAAACCAAGTTAACAATGGGAGCTGAACAAGTCCTATAAATAAATCTAAGCCAAGGTTCAGGCCTACAGAAGCCAAGGTTCAGGCCTACAGTAGCCAAGGTTCAGGCCTACAGAAGCCAAGGTTCAGGCCTACAGAAGCCAAGGTTCAGGCCTACAGAAGCCAAGGTTCAGCCCTACAGAAGCCAAGGTTCAGCCCTACAGAAGCCAAGGTTCAGCCATACAGAAGCCAAGGTTCAGCCCTACAGGAGCCAAGGTTCAGCCCTACAGAAGCCAAAGTGCAGGCCTACAGAAGCCAAGGTTCAGCCCTACAGAAGCCAAGGTTCAGCCCTGCAGAAGCCCATCGTTTGAGTGTCCAAATTATTTAATAGAAATTCCGGCTGCAACATTGATAATCAATTAAAAAGGGATTTAATATTCCCTGCTATTTTGTTTTAATTATCATTTTGGAGGGTGAGGGTTACATGCTTGTTTTTTTTACGCTTGGGGAGGGCCAAGTAAAAATATATTTTCCTCAGGGGGAGGTATAACTTTCACTCCCCTAGCTCTTATCCGTGTATAAATGACAGTGCATGGACAATGCTGTTATTTCTATCAGAAAAAAAGAAAGAAGATGCTTTTTCCACTTGGAACCAGCAGGTTCGCTCAACCTTACTCATGGTTTCCTCGCACGTAAAGGTGGTGGAATTACGAGGGAATTAAGTCAAGGTCAGAATATGGCTTATCTGTAGACACACCTTTGCCACACCTTCATTTCTTAGCTCTCCAACCCAAACTAATAGTGGTTGACTTCAAGGTCAGAATATGCATTGAAAGAAAGGTGCATAAAAAGGGAATTAACGTTCAATTTTCACACTCTTAATGCAGGACCTTAGTGCCTGTTCTATCCCTTACCCTATCATCAAGTGAGAGTCTGCGAGGGTCCAGCTTCCTTGCAAAGTGTCTCAGGTTGTCATAATTGTGGAAGTTGAAGAGAGATACCAGCTCCTGATCAATCAGCAGACAGAATGGGAAAATGAGACAGATTTATCTATTATTCAATGTTCTATTCTTTTTTAATCTTCCAAATTTACAATGTATAATACAGAAAAAAAGATATACACTCAGGTATGACATTGACATTACTTTTGATATATCAAAAAACAAGGTAATCAACAAGAATAAATATCTACTGCTGGGTATGGTAAAAACTTATGTCATAGGGGATTGAAATTCTTCTTGTCTGCATACCTGACAGAAGTGAATGCCTCGGACACTATTTCCGACACGGTCTAAGGGAGGAGACCAACACATTATTCCCATGATATTAGGGACCACCAGCAGCACGGCACCCGACACGCCAGATTTAGCAGGCAAGCCCACCTGGGAAAAAAGAAGGGACAAAAAGCAAGAATGAAGTTAAGTGTGACACTTACCTTGTCTCATCTATTTTAACTGCATTGATCTGACAACACAGGATAGGTGAGAGCAACATGGCACCTCTGAGATAAAGGGGAACGTTCTATTTTACCACATACAGTATGATAAACAAAGATATTAGATAAATGATGATGAGATGGGGATGTCTCACTTTCTCTTCCGTCGCTGTGATAAGGCCACCTCAGGTCATTGACCTCTGTCTGTTTCTCAGTGACTCACATGGAAGGCGAACTGGCCAGAGAAGTCGTACATTCCGCAGGAGTGCATGAGGCTTAGGGTGTTCCGCACAGCCTCCGCACTTAGCACCTGCTCGCCTGTGATTGGACAGATGCCCCCGTTGGCCAGTGTGGCGGCCATGACACAGCCTGATTCACAGGTCACCTCAATGGAGCACAGCTGAGAGGAAAACAGAACAGTTGAGACCTCTGGTTTATTGTACAGTCAGGTTTGAGAAGTAACTGATGACATGTAATCTGTTATTATAACATAAAAAAACAGTAAATGTAATCTGTTACCAGCAAAATGATTGTAATCAGATTACAGATACTTTTGAAAAACTAGATGATTACTTACATCAGAAAGAATGTTTGTAAAAAAATACATTATTACACCTTTTTGTTTTCTCAATGACATTCAATTCAGCATTGAATGTCATGGGAAAGGGTTACGTTTATTCCACCTGAGTGAGTCTGACCATAAGTCAGAGACCACTATAATGATGCACCAAATGCATTTGATGGATCCTTTAAGTATTTTTCTAATGCCTCTTAAGGGGAAAGTAATCCAATAGTAACTGAAAGTAATCAGAATATGTTACAGAGTTTGGACAATCCATAAATTATGTTTCTGATTCCAATTTTGGACAGGTAGCTAGTAACTGTAATGGAATACATTTAGAAAGTAACCTTCCCAACCCTGTGTACAGGGTAGTACTTTACTCACATACAGAGTGTTTCCACCAGAGACAGCAACTATAAATACAACAGCAAATCTCTTTAAACATGAGTCTCACCTGGAAGTAGAAATCAAGGGCTGCAATCATATCTGCATTCTCAGGAAAGCACTACCAGGCAAAATGAGAGAGAGGCCACAGTTTCAGGACAGGTAGTATAACTTATAGTTTTAGAGTTTAGAAATTGGTTTAACTATTGGGAAGACTCTGTGAAGCTCAAACACTCACTTTTTTCTCCTTCAGGAAGTAACCAATAGCAAAATTCCTATCCCCGGTCTCCTTCTCTGATTGAAAACTTTGAAGGCAAATACATAGTGGGCTTCAAAATTACTGGCACCCCTGACTGGCAATGCACAAACAATACTTAAAAAAATATAAACAATATAATTATAGAGATAAACTCAAAATATGAGTTTCTCAATGTGAGAAATACCGTACTTTATTCATGTTTCAATGGAACCCACCAATATCCTTTATTGATGTAAAAAATGTTTTTAAATCCATGTCCTCCAAATCAAGGTTTCACAATTAATGGCACCCTGAAATAATATTGTAAATAACATCTACCAAAAGTAAATCAGGAATTAAATTCCACTTATTTAAGTTGATCTAAGCCTTAAGGAACTATACTGAGTCATTACATCACTTCCTGTTTCACAAGGGTATAAAAATGAGGTAACACACATGCAATATCCCTTTGTCATCCAACATCATGAAGAAAACAAAAGAACTGATATGGACAGTTAAAAAGCTCACGGGTAGAGGACGCAAATACATTTTGCCCTCCAGGATAGGGAGGAGGATGGTGAGAGAAGCAACAAAATCGCCAACAATCACTGTGAAAGAATTGCAGGCCTTGGTGGCATCTCAGGGTCACCAGGTTTCAAAAAGCACCGTCAGACACCACCTCCACATCCACAGGCTCTTTGGAAGGGTTGCCAGAAGAAAGACCTTAATGACCCCAAGACACAGACGCAAGCGTTTGGAGTTTGCCAAACGTAATTTAAATTATGACTAAAAGACGGTGCTCTGGTCAGATGAGACCAAAATTAAATGTTTTGGTCAGATACAGCATCGGCATGTTTGGCGTCGAGATGCATGCAAGGAGAGGCACCTCATACCCATGGTGATATATGGTGGTGGGTCAGTGATGTTTTGGGGCTGTTTTAATTCCAGAGGTCCAGAGGCACTGGTTAAGATTGATGGCATAATGAATTCCACCAAGTATCAGGCAATTTTGGCTGACAATCTGGTGGCCTCTGCCAGACGGCTGGGCCTTGGCCGTATGTGGACTTTCCAACAAGACAATGACCCAAAACATACCTCAAGATCCACACAGCAATGGTTCTGTGACAACAAAATCAATGATCTGCCATGGCCATCTCAGTCGCCGGACCTCAATCCAATCGTACAGCTGTGGGATGAGTGGAAGAGGGCAGTTGATAAGCGCAAACCCAAGAATGTGAAGGATCTTGAAAGGATCTACATAGAGGAATGGTCCAAAATCCCTCCAAATGTGTTCCTTAACCTTGTCAAACATTACAGGAAAAGCCCATGCTGTTATCCTTGCCAGAGGTGGTTGCACTAAGTACTAAATGAGGAGTGCCAATAATTATGAATCCTTGATTTTGGTGAAATGTATTTTGTATTAAATTATTGTATGATTTTGGTTGGTTCCATTGATGTTGGTTATTTGAGTTTCTCTCTATAATTATATTGTTTATATTTTTTAAAGTATTGTTTGTGCATTTCCAGTCAGGGATGCCTGTAATTTTGGAGCAAACTGAATTAAAAGCTGTTTATCACACCACAAATTACACTTACTGTATGGTCTGAAATCTTTAATAATTTTATTTTCATACTATAATGTTCAATTTGACACTCACGTAGCGTTGCTGAAGCCCACATACTCTGTGCCTGCCATCTTCTTCAAGTATTCCATTACCTACGATAAAAGATGTCAGTTTTTCCATTACATTTTACTAATAAGAAGTAATTGTAGACATGTCAGAAGTCTGAAACTCAAAGGATACTCACATAATCAAACCTCTCTGCCTTATTTGAGTTAGGCTGTAAAGAAGAAGAAGGAAATCCCTTTATTACAGTGTTCTTGTGCTGAAGTAATTTTGTATTGACACTATGCAGAGAGCTGTTCTGTCCCTAGGTGGCAGTGTTTGTGTATTTTGGCACCAATGGTACAGTGTACTGGTGAGTCAGACAGATTCTGGGTGGGTGTGCAGGGTAGGATTAGTTGCGGTATCCGTCTGTCCGTCCGTCCGTCTGTCTGTCTGTCTGTCTGTTGTGATGTGTATAACATGGGCTAGAAGCTCGGGGCAGATTATTGCCCTGCTTAAGTTTCAGGGTCCAGTGAAAGATCACCAGCAAGTCGCTAAGTCACCAAAACGGGCAGGGACTGGTACTTCCCCGTTGAGTGGTCCTCAAGGAATAGATTTCTTCAAATGTGGTGCGACCCTGGGCTTATTGGTCAGTGATACTCTGATGAAGTGCTCCTGAGTGATGACACATCTTTCCACTCATAACTTCAGAGAGTTCTGCGCTCTCTGAAAGAGAGTGAACTTTGCGCAATATTTATGAATGAATTGCATAAACTCCAAATAAAACGTGCTAGGAATGCTACACTTAATTGGAGGTGTACAAGTCCTTCCCTCAACTTGCCCAGTGCAGTATGGGCTATAGACTATTAGCCAATGAAATGACTCATCCATCTCGATCTGTTCTCTCTTCCTGTACTTAAAGTTGTCAAAGACATACATTATAATACTTATGATTGTCAGACATAAACACACACCCACCCACACAATCACACATACAGTCTCTCACCCACAGACAAACACGCCTTTTCTTCCCAGCTGTCTCATTGGCCTGTCTAACACATACACACATCCTGTCAGTCCCACCCTCACCCACTAATGTATGTGACCTGAATGGCCTAAGAGGCAGCTGGTGAAGACAGGCAGCTAGGCAGGGAGAGGAAACCACAGCAGAATAGAGGTCCATGTCTTTATAGAGGACTGCATTCTTTCCCCACTGCTGTATCTGTTAGAATGAGGGCAATGCTGACTGATAGGGAGGGTTGGCGAGTCAGCTGGAGATAGTTTACTGACCTCTGTCCACACTGTATTGGGCCATAGGGTGAATTGGTCAATGATTGAGGGTGGTCTGACTGTGACACTTGGCTGTACTAGTTACGACAGATTTCCTAATTTCGTGTATATTTGATATTATTTGGTGTACAACAGCTTGCACTCATTGGCAATGCTTAATCTGGGTGCATGTAATGTACTCCTGATACTATTTAAGTTAGCTAGCAAAGATTTTATCTATCCTCTCATTCTAAAACCTCATGAAAGGTTATGGGAGATTATAACATCACCCAGGAATCCCATTACCTTGAGCATAGAACTGATGACGATAGCCCCCGCGTTCACCATAGGGTTGTGTGGTTTATCTGTCCAAAGAGAGAGAGGACAATGTTATCACTGTAGTGCACTCCACCACCATATAACCTAAAGATATGGCCGCTTTACAAAGTGAACACGTATGTGCGTGCCAGAGGTGAACATGTGTAAAGACACCTAGTCAGCCGTAGCCAGCTTAGAGGGAACCTGCAGATAAGCTGTCTTGACTGGTTAATGATCAGATGTCCTGTTCTTGCTTGTTCCTGCTCTATCGACTGTATCTCACCAGTCAAGACCTACAGCATATTGTAATCATTGATCAAGTCGATTAGTAATTTCCCTGTTTCTCAATCACCTCCCACTGGGCAAAGACTAGTTGAATCAATGTGGTATCCACGTCATTGCAGCCAAAAATAATAATTGTGATGATGCTGAATCAATGTGGGAAAAGTTTTTTTTTGTTGATTTCATGTTGAATTCACGTTAGTTGACAGAAAACTAATTTCAATCAAAACTAGACGTTGAACTGACATCTGTGCCCAGTGGGCTGTAGTTGCAGAGAGGTTGGTTGTCTTCTCTTTACACAATTGTTCACTGAAATGTGTAATTGTTTGCTTCCAGTGTAATGAACTATTCACTACCCTACGATTGAGTTAGCTTAGATCAGGAGATAGGGTCAGAGATATCATTGAGTGTTCAATGTAAGACAGTTTTTTCCTCAGTACTCAGATGCATTCAAGTGTGGGGCATCTATACAGAAGTCAACACAGAGACATGTAGTAGGTATGTGAGCCCAGCCATAGGCAGAGAGGGATAGGGTTAGGGTTAATCTCTCTCACCCTCATCATTCAGTGACAGCTGGTTGAACTTGAGTCCGCTAGGCTCTTTGCCCACGTAACGGTGCACATGCTCAGTGCCGATCTCGTGCACAGCGATGGCGTACTCCAGTGGCTTCACACATGATTGAAGACAGAATGGAACCTTGGTGTCACCTGCAGAATGTCTGCATCACACCAGCAGGGGAGAGATCATGGGACAGTGAGGGCTGAGGTGACAACAGACACAGTGGAGAATTCTGCATAAACAAGGTGGGCAGAGACTGACAGGGTAAGATGAGGGGATGACATGTGGACTGCGTGTTCAAAGCTCTTAATTTCAGTAACATGGGTTATGTGTCATGATGGAGGGCAGTGGTGATATACTGTAAAAAGAGACTATGTACATAGATAAGATGATGCTGTAATCTTACCTCTGCCCATCCACTGTGCATAGAGACACTCCCCACAGATTAGGGCTGAATTTAGCCAGTTGAGGAATGTAATCTGCTACCTAAGGAAAGACACACAAAGGAATGGATTGGATGAGTGTAATGTGTGCCAAAGGCAGGTACAGTGCATTCGAAAAGTATTCAGACCCCTTCACTTTTTCCACATTTTGTTACGTTACAGCCTTATTCAAGAATGAATTAAATTAATAGTTTTACTCATCAATCTACACACAATACCCCATAATGACAAAGCGAAAACAGGTTTTTAGATATTTTTGCAAATGTATTGAAAATAAAAACAGAAATACCTTATTCACATAAGTATTCAGACTTCCACCAATCCGGACTTTATGGTAGAGTGGGCAGGCGAAAGCCACTCCTCATGCAAAGGCACATGACAGCCCGCTTGGAGTTTGCCAAAAGGCCCCTCAAGGACTCTCAGACCATGAGAAACAAGATTCTCTGGTCTGTTGAATCCAAGATTGAACTATTTGGCCTGAATGCCAAGTGGCACATCTGGAGGAAACCAGGCACCGCTCATCACTTGGCCAATACCACCGCTATGGTGAAGCATGGTGGTGGCAGCATCATGCTGTGGGGGTGTTTTTCAGTGGCAGGGACTGGGATCAGGATCAAGGGAAAGATGAACGGAGCAAAGTACAGAGAGATCCTTGATGAGAACCAGCTCCAGAGCGCTCAGGACCTGAGACTGAGGCAAAGGTTCACCTTCCAACAGGACAGCGACCCTAAGCACACAGCCAAGACAATGCAGGAGTGGCTCTGGACAAGTCTCTGAATGTCCTTGAGTGGCCCAGCCACTCATACCCAAGAAGACTCAATGCTGTAATCACTGCCAACGGTGCTTCAACAGGATCTGAATATTTATGTAAATGTAATATTTCCATTTTCCAAAAAAACAAAACTGTTTTTTGCTTTGTCATTATGGGGTATTGTGTGTAGATTGATGATGATTTTAATGGGTTTTTTATTTATTTTTAGAATAAAGCTGTCATGTAACAAAATGTGGAAAGAGTGAAGGGTCTGAATACTTTCCGAATGCACTGTATGTATAGTACATGTGTATGTACATGTATGTACAAATGTAGTGTGTGCATGGCTTCATTCAGTACGCGCGTGTGAGTGAGATTATTTTAGCATATCCTCATGTGGATGTGTAGGTGTGTAAGTGTACAGTATGTGAGAATGCTTTTAGCGTGTGAATTCCAATGTACATAGTGCAGGCATCCTAACAGGACTCACGTGTCCCCCCTCCTGCCTTTGGCTACTGTAGTACAGATGGTCCATGTTGGATGCAAACACCTCAAAATCTGGGATGATGAACTTCCTCCTGAACGCCTGTGTCAGCAACAGGATGTTAGCACCCACACACCTGAAACACATCACAAATACAGAAATATCACATGTATACTTTGTTTATTACATAGGTAATGTCTCAGTGTGGCTCAGTTGGTAGAGTGTGGCACTTGGAACAATAGAGTTGTTGGTTCCATTCCTGTTGAGGCCAACCGTGGGAAGATGTTTTGCATTGGGGGTGCTGGACAAAGAGGGGATTGGGGGTTGCTGAGGAGAATTTTTGTCCGCTCACACAGGAGTAATAAAGGCCTAGTTCACACAGGATTAATATAATTGCGTATAATTGTATTTTTATTATAATTTAATTTCTTTATTATATATATATTATATATTATTTCCATTTATCATGGGGTGCACCCCTACTTCCCGTTGCTGTGTCTAGCGATAACCACTGCTGAGTCCGCAACAACCAGCTGTTCTGGTTTTTAGGGGAAATGGAAAGAGAGCCTGTGATGCGACTTCCACTTTTGGACGTTAACAAGGTGACTCTCCATCTTAACTCCTCCTCCACATTTACTGGGTTGTTTGAACAGCGCAGAAGAAAACCTCCCCCAACAGTTTATTTTCTTCTTGTCAAAACCAGTATGTAGGGGATCTAGTTTCAGGTGTTTCTTTTACGCCTGCGACTTTAGATTAGCCTAGCGGTTTGAGTGTTGAGCCAGTAACTGAAAGGTCTCTAGTTCGTAATCCCTGAGCCGACAAATTGAAAAACCTGTCTAAGTGCCATTGAGAAAGTCACTTAACTCTTACAACCCTACTCTCCGAAGGTGTCTCAGGGAGTGTTATGGATATGTAAAAAACATGGTTTTCCAATTCACACGTGTTTTAATATACACTTGTGCAAATATAAGCACCCACCAAATTATTATAAATTACCATACAAAAAAGATTGTTAGTTTAGATTATTTACAGTATATAGTATTACTACTGTATTAATACACACAGTGACCTTTAGCCCCGATACACGGCTGCTGACTCATATGCGGCGTCTAGGAGTCAGCCATGTATCAGGGCTAAGTGACCTATAACAATGGAACAGACACACTACTGATTCTATGATGAAATCCTTAATGACATCAACAACATAAAACTGGACCTCAACTGGGACAAAATGAAATGCTGTCAAGAGACAGCCTTTCATACTGTAGATACGCACCTGTACCATTATATATTAACAAAGCACTAAGTTTAGTAAGCACTGAGGTGATCTCAGCTGGGTTGAGCTGAAAGATCCGCCCCCCGTTGCTTGTTAATACACAACTTGTTTAGAGTTTGGGGCACTGGGGAGGCTAATATAGGGATTGCAGAATTTATACATTCACCAGAAATGGGAGATTTTTATTTCTATTGGTCTTTTTCCAGTGACCACCTCAGAATGTTCCTCATAATGGGAAAACAATATCTAATCACAACACAATATTGTTATTCTCTTCTCCATGACTTTATTTGTGTATTTGGGCCTAGTTTCTAAATAATACCAAGTACAACACCAAGTCTCAATCCAAGTTGAGCAAAAGGACAGTAGATATGCAGTGTTCAATCACTGAAACATAGTTATTAAATGTAAGAAGTCCACCACACAGGACTCAGTGACCCACTACAGTAGCATGCCAGAGTCCAAATCATCACTGCATTCATTAAGTTAGGTTTGCCAGTTAGGAATGAATACTGTTTGGACAGCAGTCTAGACTCCCTCGGAGCTTGCTGATAAACTGAGCTCCTAATACAACTGGCACCGTCTGCAGTTCACCCACTATGATGGACTTTCATTAGCTCCCGTCCAGACTTAAGCCCTGCACAGATGTCATACTCCAGAGCTCTCTCTCTCTCTCTGCATGTCACAGAGTGTGAGTGTGTGTGTGTGTGTGTGCGTGCGTGTGTGTGCGTGCGTGTGTATGTGTGTGTGTGTGCCATAAATCGACAGATGCTGTCACTCTGTCTTTCTCTTACATTAACCCCAACCCAAACACTACAATACAACCACAATCAAACATCCTTGATGCTTAATCTTTCCCAACAAATATCCACCTGTCCACTGTAGAGGCATGCAGAGCGGACACAAATACACTCAGAGATAGTGAAAAACAAAGTCTTGGAAGTTTCTAGTAAACACTGGGGGCAAAGATAGTTCCTTCGCACAGTGAAATACCATAGAAATGTCACTTTCATAACATTGCCATGTAAAAATGGGATTGTGTGTGGTGTTTTGCCAATCAGCCAGAAGAATGAGAATATGGTATGTGTGATAGAGTAAGTCATAATACATTATGTTAACTGTCTGAATTAAAGAATCATAGTGTTTGTCAATATTCTCTCTATACCATCCTACTAACGTTACAGGATGTATATGGTAAGATGAAAGTGAAAATGGAGCATAGCTCACTTCCTGAAGAGTTTCTGGTCCACCATGACTGTTCCGGCAGATTCCCGCATGGCCAGGCGCAAATGACGCATACAGTCCCTCAGCCTGGGATCAGATGTCCACAAACCTGTGCTCTTCAACGCCTGAAGGAAGGAGAGAGGAACATTTAGAAAACAAGAGTGAGAGATTTATTTGAGAGAAAATGAAAAAGAAGGGAGAGGAAGGGAAGAGGGAAAATGGGCATGGAGTCATGGAGAGCTGATCCAGAACTGGGATAGCATCTCTAGGGAAGGGTGATAGATATTTGAGATCTAAGAAAGTTGGTCCCGATGTTGGTCCTAATAGAGTACTAAGGGCTGTCAAATGATTAAAGCACTTAAATCGAGTTAATCGCAGGATTGAGCTGTAATTTAAGATTTTTTTAATAAGCATAACAAGAACGTTTTGATTTTGTCCAAAGTAATGGTTAGCAAAAAAACAAGTAATTTGATCAAATACACTTTCTTTAACCTTAATGTGAACTTGTTTTGAAATTGCATTGTTGTTTTTAGCACTATAGATTACGTACAGTATTTTGGATGTTTTCAGTGTATTTTGAATTGTATTTTATTGAATTTTAGTATTTTGAACCAAAAAAATGATGCGCTAAAATTACAAAAACTTAACTCAGGTTAACAGATTGATTGAAAGAGTTCTTATTTTATTCATGTTTTGGTACATAACGATAAGGATATGTATAGGTTATTAATAATAATTGAATTGATCACTTTGGGTGACATTTCTTTAGCTATAGAAGGACTGAAAATATACAGGACTACAATAATTGTTTAAGTGTGTCATATTCAATACCTGAATTGGAACAAATTATGATTTTATCTGACTACAGGCACAAACCCTGTTTTGCCATTATGTGAGCAGCAACAAGGGTTCTAGCAGTCCTGTAAACAGCCCTGAAGGAGGAAGGTACATATCTAGTGTTTGAAATCCCTCCCCTAAGCCAACTTCAAGTCATGCCGACAGCTATGTGCAACGTGTGTCTATTTCTGGGGTATCATGTACATTGACAGCAGACTTGCCTCATAGGAGGGTTCAGACAGTTATTTTCAAGCCTGTGTGTCTGAGCAATGCTTTAATGAGCAACACACATTGCTTGGACTGTTGTGTTCAGTTATTTTATGTCCTTGGTCACATAGGATAGTGGCTTTCATGAAAGCCTGAAGTGATATTCAGACATACTGTATTGGACAGCAGCATTCAAAGCTATGTTTGCTGGGGGCAGTACTGGGTGTTTTTCCATTCCTGACAGAAACAAAGATGACAGAATTTTAGAGCTTTTGAGAAATTGAGTTATCAGATGAGAGAAGTACTTCAATAACACTAGTTAAGTAACGGGGCGGCAGGGTAGCCTAGTGGTTAAACCCCCGAGCTGACAAGGTACAAATCTGTCGTTCTGCCCCTGAACAGGCAGTTAACCCACTGTTCCTAGGCCATCATTGAAAATAAGAATTTGTTCTTAACTGACTTGCCTGGTTAAATAAAGGTAAAAAAAAAATAAAATTGCTCTATGAGAACTAAATATAACCTCACCACACAAAGAAAGGATCCTGTTTCCTGGTAGGTCTGGGAAAGGTGTAAGCCCTAATTAGCCTAATCTATTGTGACAGTATTCTGTAGCCACAGCTACTGTTCAGTCAGTCCTTCCAATGTGTTTTAGTCAAACTCCTTTGTGTCACTGTACCCTGTCATGCCAAACACATACAGCACAACATGACAATAAATGACAGATCTCCCTCCTCAAAACTGAGATCAATCAAAGGTCAAAGCAGATGGCATCCGTGTAGTCACTAGCCACTTCTCATATGTATATGTATATACTGTACACTATATCATCTACTGCATCTTGCCATCTTTATGTAATACATGTATCACTAGCCACTTTAAACAATGCCACATAATATAATGTTTACATACCCTACATTACTCATCTCATATGTATATGTATATACTGTACACTATATCATCTACTGCATCTTGCCATCTTTATGTAATACACATGTATTACATAAAGATGGCAAGATGCAGTAGATGATATAGAGTACAGTATGTATCACTAGCCACTTTAAACTATGCTACTTTATGTTTATATACCCTACATTACTCATCTCATACGTATATACTGTACTCTATACCATCTACTGCATCTTGCCTATGCCGTTCTGTACCATCACTCATTCATATATCTTTATGTACATAATCTTTATCCCTTTACACTTGTGTGTATAAGGTAGTAGTTGTGGAATTGTTAGGGTAGATTACTCGTTGGTTATTACTGCATTGTCGGAACTAGAAGCACAAGCATTTCGCTACACTCACATTAACATCTGCTAACCATGTGTATGTGACAAATACAATTTGATTCGATTTTTAGTAGCACCTGTACAGTTCTTTAAAAGGTACAAATTATGTAAGAATATCAAGCATTGCATCATTCTGAAATAAAACTGGGCATACACGCTGTACTCTGAATGCTCTGGTTGAGGTACAACTTTGTGTTGTTCAACTGCTTGAGAACGCAGTGCCCAGATACAGTAGTTATTTTTCATATCATATGCTCCCTTACCTCTGACTAACCACTAGAAATGCCAGTGCATCTACCCAACCCCAGTCTAACCTCAGTGGTGGAGCGATTGGCAGACCTGGGGGTTTGAACCCTCGTTTCCAGGGGCAAGGTGTAGTCCACTGGACAAAACTCCATCACCCCAATTATGGTGAATTATGGTGTAAAAGCACGGGGAGTGGTCGTGGACACTGGACACAGAGTTTCTTCACACATCATAAAATGCTATGTTCAGCGTGTGTGGGCCTATGGACAAATGTGCTTGTATGATATTTTCATCAACTGAGCTGAAACTTCTGTACGTGTTCTAAATGATGGTGTAAAAGCACGGAGAGGGAACAAAAAGTCTCTTCACGCATCGTAAAATGACTGGAGGTCATGTGCTTCTATGACATTCTCACCAACTGAGCTACAACTTCTGTGATGTTCTTCTCGACTCATGTACCCAACATTCCAGAGGCGACTGTTGCTTGGGAATGGCTGGTGGTCATTGGTGAGGTAAATACGTTTGTTAACACCTAGTTTGAACTTGGTTTCATTGGTGAGGTGATGTCAGAGCAGTTCAACCACCGCCTTTCTAACCAGGTTATACTTGAGTTATCATTGATTAAGACGCCAATCTTTTGGGGTTTAAGAGGATTCACGTCTAGCCTCAACGACGAGGCCACACCTGTCTATTAGTCATAAAGTTACACATGGCGTTTCCTCAACACTTTTAAACCTGAGCCTGAACTGGGCTGGTGACATGGTGTGATGGTGTGATGGATTCCTGCCTGGCTCGTCTTACACTCTCTGGGGTTCGATCGGTATGCATTTAGCTCAAGTGAAAACAGCAAGCCCAAAGGTCTCTTCAGGAACTAGAATGTGTTGTTGTACAGGCAGTACTGTATCAACTTTAAAAGGATGTTGAGGAATGTCAAGGCAACTGTCAATACAATCAGAAAAAAAGGCCATTCCAGATTTATTTTAAATAGGTTAAATAACCTGTACTGTATATGCAGTTGAAGTAAGATGTTTACATACACCTTAGCCAAATACCTTTAAACTCAGTTTTTCACAATTACTGACATTTAATCAGAGTATAGAAATCCCTGTTTTAGGTCAGTTAGGATCACCACTTTATTTTAAGTATGTGAAATGTCAGAATAATAGTAGAGAGAATGATTTATTTAAGCTTTTATTTCTTTCATCACATTCCCAGTGGGTCAGAAGTTTACATACATCAATTAGTATTTGGTAAGTAAGTTGAGTGAATTTGGGCCCATTCCTCCTGACAGAGCTGGTGTAACTGAGTCAGGTTTGCAGGCCTCCTTGCTCGCACACGATTTTTCAGTTCTGCCCACACATTTTCTATGGGATTGAGGTCAGGGCTTTGTGATTGCCGCTCCAATACCTTCACTTTGTTGTCCTTAATCCATTTTGCCACAACGTTGGAAGTATGCTTGGGGTCTTTGTCCATTTGGAAGACCCATTTGCAACCAAGCTTTAACTTCCTGACTGATGACTTGAGATGTTGCTTCAATATATCCACATAATTTTCCTTCCTCATGATGCCAACTATTTTGTGAAGTGCACCAGTCCCTTCTGCAGCAAAGAACCCCCACAACATGATGCTGCCAGCCCTGTGCTTCACGGTTGGGATGGTGTTCTTCCGCTTGCAAGCCTCCCCCTTTTTCCTCCAAACATAACGATGATCATTATGGCCAAACAGTTCTATTTTTGTTTCATGAGACCAGAGGACATTTCTCCAAAAAGAACGATCTTTGGCCCCATGTGCAGTTGTAAACCGTAGACTGGCTTTTATGGAGGTTTTGGAGCAGTTGCTTCTTCCTTGATGAGTTATGTCGATATGGGATTCATTTTACTGTGGATATAGATACTTTTGTACCCGTTTCCTCCAGCATCTTCACACGGTCCTTTGCTGTTGTTCTGGGATGGATTTGCACTTTTCGCACCAAAACATGTTCATCTCTAGGAGACCAAACGTGTCTCCTTCCTGAGCGGTATGACAGCTGCGTGGTCCCATGACGTTTATACTTGCGTACTATTGTTTGTACAGATGAACGTGGTACCTTCAGGTATTTGGAAATTGCTCCCAAGGATGAACCAGACTTGTGGAGGTCTACAATTTTTTTTCTGGGGTCTTGGCTGATGTCTTTTGATTTTCATATGATGTCAAGCAAAGAGGCACTGAGTTTGAAGGTAGGCCTTGCAATACATCCACAGGTACACCTCCAATTGACTCAAATTATGTCAATTAGCCTATCAGAACATTCTAAAGCCAGGACATCATTTTCTGGAATTTTCCAAGCTGTTTAAAGGCAGTCAACTTAGTGTATGTAAACGTCTGACCCACTGGAATTGTGATACAGTGAATTATAAGTTAAATAATCTGTCTGTGTCGTGCACAAAGTAGATGTCCTAACCAACTTGCCAAAACTATAGTTTTTTAACAAGAAATTTGTGGAGTGGTTGAAAAACGAGTTAATGACTCCAAGTGTATGTAAACTTCCGACTTCAACTGTAGGTTAGGTTCTACATAGTGTTACACAGTGAGAGAGGATGTGATGAGATGGAGACTCACAGAGACGAACTGAGAGACTGAGATCATCTCTTTACCCTCTGTGATGGTGTAGAAAAGAAGGTCCATCCCAGAGATCAAGCTGTTCCTGTGAAGCCCAGACAACACAGTGCACCATGTCACAACACTAGTGTAGGTCTTACAGGGAGGGACATTGTTGAAGATCACCACTGCATACACGTTTTACACTGTGTTTTGATTGTGTTGACTCATCCGTAGAACTTTCCTTAAGACATGCTGTACATGTGCAAAGGGGCACTTAATCATTGACAGCTGTGTATAAACAAATGTTCTGTTTTTCTTTTCACCCCAGCACCAAAAGGAGAGTGAAGTAGGGTATGTAGGGTAGTGTAGTGTAGGCCTAGTGTAGTGTAGCGTGCTGAAGTGTAGGCCTCGTATAGTGTCGGCCTAGTGTAGTGTAGCGTGCTGTAGTGTAGTGTCAGCCTAGTGTAGTGTAGCAGGCTGTAGTGTAGTGTAGCGTGCTGTAGTGTAGTGTAGTGTCGGCCGAGTGTAGTGTAGCAGGCTGTAGTGTAGTGTAGTGTCGGCCGAGTGTAGTGTAGCGTGCTGTAGTGTAGTGTTGTGTCGGCCTAGTGTAGTGTAGAAGGCTGTAGTGTAGTGTAGTGTCGGCCTAGTGTAGTGTAGCGTGCTGTAGTGCCGGCCTAGTGTAGTGTAGCGTGCTGTAGTGTAGTGTAGTGTAGTGTCGGCCTAGTGTGGTGTAGCAGGCTGTAGTGTAGTGTAGTGTCGGCCTAGTGTAGTGTAGAGTGCTGTAGTGTAAGTGTAGTGTCGGCCTAGTGTAGTTTAGAGTGCTGTAGTGTAGTGTAGTGTCGGCCTAGTGTAGTGTAGCGTGCTGTAGTGTAGTGTAGTGTCGGCCTAGTGTAGTGTAGAGTGCTGTAGTGTAGTGTAGTGTCGGCCTAGTGTAGTTTAGAGTGCTGTAGTGTAGTGTAGTGTCGGCCTAGTGTAGTGTAGCGTGCTGTAGTGTAGTGTAGTGTCGGCCTAGTGTAGTGTAGAGTGCTGTAGTGTAGTGTAGTGTCGGCCTAGTGTAGTTTAGCCTATAGTAATGCAGTTCATGTTAATATCAGCTTTCAAACCAATTCCACTGACTACTCAGCTCCAAGTTCTTAAATGGTGTCGTAGACTACCATTCTTCCACGACAAATTCCATAATTCTGTTTTTTGTTGAGGGTGGTGGAAAATGCTGTCTCAGGCGCCACTCCAGAATCTCCCATAAGTGTTCATTTGAGTTGAGATCTGGTGACTGAGATGGCCATGGCATATGGTTTAAATCATTTTCATGCTCCTCAAACCATTTAGTGACCACTCTGCCCTGTGGATAGGGGAATTTTCATTATATGTGGGCATAGCCATGGTAGCCAAAATAATGGCCTGCCCAGCCTTTTTATACATAACCCTAAGGACTATGGGATGTTAATTGCTTATTTAACTCAGGAACCACATATTTGTGTAAGCACTAGCTTTCAATACTTTGTATCCCTCATTTACTCAAGTATTTCCATTATTTTGGCAGTTACCTGTATATACTGTACATATTCCCTTATTGGTAGATAATGTGACTGAGTAAGTATGTACCTGCACTCTGTTTGGTCCAAATCATTGACAGCTTGATGATGTTGCTGCCTGTTGTGGTGCAGTGCTGCGCTCGTGCAGAACAGCTGAAAGGGTTGCTGGCTCCTGGAAAATACATTGCTGTCACTCCCAACTAGTGCGGAGTTGACAGCATGTTTGAGCAGTTGTAAAACTCCCGCATTAGTAATCCGCAGACGTTTCAGACAATGCATTATTAAAGGGTGGATCGCAGCCAAAAGAAATATAGCGCTGGGTTAGGTTAACAAAGTTCAAATAGAATAAAAACTGTATAGACATCAGATCTATGTCCAGTGCGTCGTTCTTCGGAGGCTTTATATCATTTGTTATGCATGCTAGCACAAGGACATGATACTGTCGCGTGGGGGGTGGCGTAGTGACTGGCAGAAGTTGGTTGACAGATGAAAGAGGCCAGTGACCAATGACAGCTGAGACCAGACCGGGAAGAGAGTGAGACATTTACTATCTTTTTTTTATTTATTTATTTATTTATTTATTTTTTTTTATTCTTTTTTTTAATTATTCTTTTTTTTTTTTATTAACAACAAATCAATACATAAAGCACATGAGGGAACACAAGCATACATAGATTACAAACAATGGACAATCGAGCTAGGGGGTACAATATCACATTACAATTACACAAGGACCTTAAGGGACATGCATATACTTACAATTCTAACAGCTTTTTTGTTAGTAGAGCATTTAACCGTCTTAAAATACAGTTCAATTTATTTTTGTAGAATACGAAAATGTGGTTTTCTGTTTGTAAATTTACATTTGTGTATATGAAATTTGGCCAAAAGAATAATGAAATTAATTACATAAAAATGATTCCGCTTATTTCTATTGTATGTAAAGAATCCAAACAGTACATCTCTCCACAATAGTGTAAAATCTTCATAAATGTGTTCAATTATAAACCTACTGATGTCTTGCCACAGTTTTCGTACATGCATACAATGCCAAAAAAGATGCACAACTGTTTCTGGGTGGTCATTACAAAAGGAGCAATTTGAGTTGATGTTTTCCTTAAACTTCTTCATATAGTGGTTGGCAGGATAATATTTATGAATAATTTTAAAGGAAACTTCCTTAATTTTGTTAACAAGTAGGTATGTTTGTGGCAACATCCAAACTTTTTTCCAACAGGAGACATTTACTATCCATGGCACAGGTATGATTTCAATGACGTGATTGAGTGGTACATTACAAATCTAATTTTAGGCTACTTTTCTGAGATGCATCTATGGAAACAAAACCTTTAAAAGTCTTGCCGTGTAGGATGTAATATTATGTAATCTTGTTTGTTGTTCACAACTGTTGAACAAGGTAATATCTGTGAACCTGTAAATAAATGTGAATATATAAATAATACTATTATCCAAAATTATTTGAATTTAACTGCTTACAATTTGATAGCCACATTGGCTTTAGGGAAATGAAGGCTACCAATAAGGCGCAGAGATGGCATTGGGAATTTTCTAGTAACTTGTATCTTGTGTAGCGACACCATATGGTAATGTATCACACCACATGTGGGCCTACTATTAGCTTGTAGCCTACTATGCCATAGTATAGGCCCTATGGATCTATAATCTGTGTAGTGATGACATTAGTGGACATTTTTACTTTCTATGTTTGCATATCGTATTATTACATTCATATGACCATGATTATACTCCCCATTACACAAAGCACAAATAGGTTTGCTACTACAGTTGTAAGTAACAATGTGTACTTCACTGTAATAGCGGTCTGAGCAGGACTGATTTTTGGTACCGTGCCCGCCGCTCCCACAAAATGTCATACAGTAACCTGCCGCATTCCTGATTTTTTGCCGGTATCCCACATGCTCCTGCCAGATCTCATCCAGCTCCTTTCCCAGTCCCGCAACGTTAAAATTACACATTTTCAAAACCACCATTTTATGCATTATAATATGCAATGAATGCATGGTTTCGTAAGATATTTGCTGGTTGGAATAAAGTAATTGTATTAAAATAAACTGTGTAAAACAACTCATTTGAAGCAGACAAAAAGCCCCTGCAAGACATAATATATATTTTTTTAATTGCAACGAGTTCACATTGTAAACTTTCCGATTCCAAAATCAACTGTCAGTAATATAAAGGAAAAGCAACAAGTATGCTATTGATAGGCTGACTAGTGACCAATCATAATAGCCATTATTTCATTACCTTTAGTGAATGATTAACAACATACTTTCCAATGAGAACTGCAAGCTGACAATTTGCTTTTATAATTGCTTTTATAATTCATCACAAGTGACCACATGAACTCAATCACATCAGATAATTGTTTTTGCCACCAGTACTGTTTGAAGCAGGCCCACGAGCCGACTCTGTAACGTGAGCCCCATTAGAGGAGGGGAGAGACACAAGCAGACATAATTACAGAGAGTGCTTCATGTGATATACAGTACCAGTCAAAAGTTTGGACACACCTACTCATTCAAGGGTTTTTCTTTATTTTGTACTATTTTCTACATTGTATTATAGTAGTGAAGACATCAAAACAATGAAATAACACATATGGAATCATGTAGTAACCAAAAAAGTGTTAAACAAATCAAAATATATTTGAGATTCTACATTAGCTTGTAGCCTACTATGCCCTATGAACCTATCATCTGTGTAGTGATGAAGGCCTGATTCACACAGTTTCCTCTGAACAGTTGATGTTGAGATGTGTCTGTTACTTGAACTCTGTGAAGCGTTTATTTGGGCTGCGACTTGAGGCTGGTAACTCTAATGAACTTATCCTCTGCATCAGAGGTAACTCTGGGTCTTCCTTTCCTGTGGCGGTCCTCACGAGAGCCAGTTTCATCATAGCTCTTGATGTTTTTTTGCGATTGCACTTGAAGGAACTTTTAAAGTTCTTGAAATTTTCCAGATTGACTGACCTTAATTTCTTAAAGTAATGATGGACTGTCGTTTGTCTTTGCTTATTGGAGCTGATCTTGCCATAATTTGGACTTGGTATTTTACCAAATAGGGCTATCTTCTGTATACCACTCCTACCTTGTCACAACACAACTGATTGGGTCAAATGAATTATGAAGGAAAGAAATTCCACAAATTAACAAGGCACACCTGTTAATTGAAATGCATTCCAGTTGACTAACTCATGAAGCTGGTTGAGAGAATGCCAAGAGTGTGCAAAGCTGTCATCAAGGTAAAGGGTGGCTACTTCGAAGAATCTCAAATATAGAATATATTTTGATTTGTTTAACAATTTTTTGGTTACTACATGATTCCATGTGTCATTTCATGTCTTCACTATTACTACAATGTAGAAAATTGTCCAAATAAAGGAATGAGTAGGCGTGTCCAAAGTTGTGACTGGTACTGTATAAGTGATTTTCTAACAACACATGGCAATAAGACCAGTATGAAATCATTTGCGAGACTAAAATAATATTTGAATACCGAATTTGTGGTTCTGGTCGCCCGCTGCCCGCTGCAGCATGAACCATTCCGTCCGCACCGCACACTTCTCTGTTGGGGTCCTGCGGTAATGCAGGGCTCTTCACTGAAACTACCGCTGTAGCTACCATGTAAATATGGGTTTCGGTACACGTGATGAAGTGGGACCAAATTATCAAATGATTCCATTATATTTCCTGTTCAATTAAATCTAGGCCTACATCAACCTTGTAGTCCCCAGTTTGTCAAATTTGTGTTTGTTTACTATTCTTGTGGACACACAACAGGATGTGGACACACAACAGGACTGAGTGGTCCTTCTGTAGCTCAGTTGGTAGAGCATGGCGCTTGTAACGCCAGGGTAGTGGGTTCGATTCCCGGGACCACCCATACGTAGAATGTATGCACACATGACTGTAAGTCGCTTTGGATAAAAGCGTCTGCTAAATGGCATATATTATTATTATTATTATAGTCAGTCAGTTCTACCAGACTTCCACTAGAGGGAGTTTCTTGACCAAGACATCTTCACACCAGAGCTGTGCACTGACATCCAAGTATTCCAGAGTTTCTCCTCAGCAGAAGTTAGAGTTCCTCCAGTTGAACGCAGTGCAATTCACTGGGTAAGCCATTACAGGCTACTACAGCAAACATAAGATAATAGGAACCTACACAGGTGCATTTATACACTTTTTCTCTAAACATTTAGTGTCCACCTTATTGGATATCTATGTCTATTGCAATATGAAAACCCTAGTTAAGGAAAGGATCATCATAAATTGGTGGATTACATTTACCAAGATTCTAACAAGAGGAGCTCACTTCCAGGCAATTTGCATCATTTTAGGAGACATGATTGTTGTCATGCAGACAGTCAAGGCCCCCAATGGTCCCTAGACTCTCCACCAACCGTCCTCGTAGTTGAAAAGTTTCTGCATACATCCATATTATATTACATGGGTTTTAAACTGTATAGGCTGTACAGTTCTACACCTGCATTGCTTGCTGTTTGGGGTTTTAGGCTGGGTTTCTGTACAGCACTTTGAGATATCAGCTGATGTACGAAGGGCTATATAAATAAATTTGATTTGATTACTGCATTAACCATTCAGACTCTGCCACTCTCCTCCCAGTGGTTAGAATGCTATGGTATCCACTTCCAGTCCAGATTGACTCTAAGAGTCTTTAACCTTTATTGAAGACTCATCTCTTCAGTAGGTCCTATGATTAAGTGTAGTCTGGCCCAGGAGTGTGAAGGTGAACGGAAAGGCACTGGAGCAACGAACCGCCCTTGCTGTCTCTGCCTGGCCGGTTCCCCTCTCTCCACTGTGATTCTCTGCCTCTAACCCTATTACAAGGGCTGAGTCACTGGCTTACTGGTTCTCTTCCATGCCGTCCCTAGGAGGGGTGCGTCACTTGAGTGGGTTGAGGCTAGAGGTCGACCGATTATAATTTTCCAATGCTGCTACCGATTATTGGAGGACCAAAAAAAAAGGCAGATACCGATTAAATCGGCCGATTTTTTACACTGTGTGTATATATACACACATACACACATATTTTTGTAATAATGACAATTGCAACAATACTGAATGAACACTTTTATTTTAACTTAATATAATACATATTATGGGCTTTTGGATGGGTGTTCTTAAGGTGATTCCACAGGATTCTGGTATTTTTTGAATTAGCCGTTGCTGACCATATGCTTACATCTTTATCACAAATAAGACACCTTGCTTTCCCTGGTGCCAATTCCATGTAATAGTCCCACACTGGTGCTCTGCTTTTCACTGCCATCTGTAAAACACACACACACACACACACACAGCTCTGAAGTGACAATGATACTGAAGAGTATGCTTAGGAGACAAATAATCTCAACTGTTTGAATAAAAATAGAGTTTAAGTTACCTGTGATGAATGTTGAAAACAAAAACTGTCATTTCTATATGCAGAAAATCTATTTTAATAATGGACATGATAAGACTTGACTACCAAAGTGTGAGTCATAATCAAACTTGATATCGGCCATTCCGATTAATCTGTCGACCTCTAGTTGAGTCACTGACGTGATCTTCCTGTCCGGGTTGGCGCCGCCCCCTTGGGTTGTGCCGTGGCGGAGATCTTCGCAGGCTATACTCGACCTTGTCTCAGGATGGTAAGTTGGTGGTTGAAGATATCACTCTAGTGGTGTGGGGGCTGTGCTTTGGCAAAGCGGGTGGGGTTATATCCTGCCTGTTTGGCCCTGTCCGGGGTTATCGTCGGACGGGGCCACAGTGTCTCCCGACTCCTCCTGTCTCAGCCTCCAGTATTTATGCTGCAGTAGTTTATGTGTCAGGGGGCTAGGGTCAGTCTGTTATATCTTGAATATTTATCCTGTGTCAATTTAAGTTCTCTCTCTCTCTCTCTCTCTCTCTCTCTCTCCCCCCAGTCCACCTGGCCGTGCTGCCGCTCCAGTTTCAACTATTCTGCCTGCGTCTATGGAACCCTGACCTGTTCACTGGACGTGCTACCTGTCACAGACATGCTGTTTTCAACTCTCTAGAGACAGCAGGAGTGGTAGAGATACTCTGAATGATCGACTATGATCTGTTATAATCTCCACCCGGCACAGCCAGAAGAGGATTGGACACCCCTCAGAGCCTGGTTCCTCTAAGTTTCTTCCTCGGTTCTGGCCTTTCTAGGGAGTTTTTCCTAGCCACCGTGCTTCTACACCTACATTGCTCTCTGTTTGGGGTTTTAGACTGGGTTTCTGTACAGCACTTTGTGACATCAGCTGATGTAAGAAGGACTTTATAAATACATTTGATTTGATTATGGGTCAAAAAGTATTCAGGTGAGATATAGTAGTTAAAAGATTCACCTCAAACGTCACCATGTTTTTTCTTTATCAGAACGTGTTATACACAACATGCAGTGGGCCTAAGGCTACAGTGGCCAGCGAAACAGGGTCCTTGATTGAGATGACGAGGAAACAATGTGAAGACCCATACTCATGATATCCTGGATTTAGGAGAAACTGCTATAGATTTCTGTTGGGTCCAAAGCTTGTCTGGGATTCATTTAGCAGTTCAGGGTGTCTCAAATTGTGATATCTACTTGGCTAATAGCATTGGACGATTTCACACAAGCACATTTCAGAGACACGACCCTAAAACACAACTACTTCATGAAGTGCTAAAGAAGAGATCAAAGAGGAGTGTTTTGCCCACAGTCAGTCATACTTCTCCAATTACACTGTCATTCTCTGAGGAAGAGGGCATTGGACAAGAGAGGTATGCTCTTCTTGCTTTGCACTGCAGAAGGTTGGAATGATGTTGAAAAAAAGCCAGTGAAGGAAAAAAAGTGTCTGTGACACCTTTATTTTATGCTTTTCCTTTCTGAAGGGAATTGTTCCTTTCCAATCTCAACATATCCCCTGCTTTCAACTTTAGAGTACTTGTAAGGCGTTCATTTGATATTGATCATAGCGAGAGCAAAATTAGAATTGTGGATTGTGAGTGGTGAAACAAAACTCTAATTAGGGAATGTTAAATACTTGTAGAGATTTAATGAATCGTTTAATTCGTAGATCAAATTAAAGAACACGGCCCATTAATCCATCTACCACCCAGCTTAAATGGAATAACCACTCTTTGCCAAATTGACTCTTTCCCACATAGCGAAACACACACACAGACGTACAGGCCTAGCAGTGCACACACACACACACTTACATTTTAGTCCTCTAGCAGATGCTCTTATCCAGAGCTACTTACACACGCACACACAAGCCTAGCAGACACCAACAGGATGGCAACTATGTAAATACTGAAGCTTTGTTGTGCCATGCCAGACCATGATGACTGAAAACTAAATGCCTCATCATAAAACATTCATGCAATATATTCCCAGTAGTGGAACTCAAACTGATACAAATACATGCCAAACCAGCACAGAGTGCTCTTCTAAATGGTGACACGGCCATGGAAGGCAGGAGCTAGAGTAGTCAGTCAGTTCTACAAGACTTCCACTAGAGGGAGTTTCTTGACCAAGACATCTTCACACCAGAGCTGTGCACTGACATCCAAGTATTCCAGAGTTTCTCCTCAGCAGAAGTTAGAGTTCCTCCAGTTGAACGCAGTGCAATTGTACAGCATTGACAAAATATATAGTTTATGCATCTGTATTTGATTATATCGGATCAACTTTCTGGTCCCATGGTCTCTGGTAATCTTATTTGGGCAACCTATCCAACTTTCAAAATGTTACTTCCTGTACCATTTATGAAATTATCATAGAAAAGGATACCATAATTAAGATATTTTATAGACAGGGAATGTACTTGCATACAGGCCCTGTCCAGACATCCCTCCCATGCGCTCTGTGTATTCAGTAAACCACAGCCACCCCTCCACCGCGGTCACTGTGCCGTAACCTAGACACCCTCTAGACCCCTGGAGCCTCTGTGCAGCTTGTACAGTCCTGAAAGATCATCCCCCCTCCCTCTCCTTCCGTCACCACCTCCCCTTCCCATACCTCCCCAACCCCACCCCCTCCATCCTCCTACCTTCCCCACCCATCCTCACCAGGCAGCTATCCCCACTAGCCTGCATCGCAGCATTCCGTGGGCCCTACACACAGAGGCCTATTGTGTGCTCAGGGAGATGGAGGCAGCGTACAGTTAGAGAAACAGAGAAATAGAATGTCTAGAATGGACGGGCTTTTCTATCACAGGTTTAGTTCTATGGATGGACCTAGGCTACCAGTGTGGTGGCACAGTTGAATTGACCCGTTGTTGTAATCTAAAGGTATAGTATAGTTGACCTACATTGAGAAATGCAGCGGTGTGCATCAGTAAAACTGAACATTCCAAGTAAGTCCACAAAATGGTCGTCTAGTAGGCAAGCAGTTCAATGATACTTTCAGTGCAGATTGCAGTTCTACATATTCCAGTTCTATGTTAGGTACTTCTGATTCCCCATCACCAGGATCACCTTTAAGATGCAGTGGACAGAAGCAGGAATTCCATATTCCCTTCGATCCCCTCTTCTCTTTCATTCCCAATCTCTCATTTTCTCCTACGTTGTTTCTCTTGGAAATCTGCCACAGTCAACTGAGTTACCACCTTTGTAGTCTTTATCAACCTCCTGCTATGGTAATTGTAATCTGAGGATGTGGGTTGGAATCTGAGAGGAAGAAAAATCTATAAATAGCGTTGATGGGATATTAAGTGATTGAGGGATCCCGGAGTAGGTGGACCGCCACATACAGTTGAAGTCGGAAGTTTACATTCACTTAGGTTAGTGTCATTAAAACTGGTTTTCAACCACTCCACAAATTTGTTGTTAACAAATTATTGATTTGGCAAGTCAGTTAGGATGTCTACTTTGTGCATGACACAAATAATTGTTTACAGACAGATTATTTCACTTATAAGTCACTATCACAATTCCAATGGGTCAGAAGTTAACATACACTAAGTTGACTGTGCCTTTAAACAGCTTGGAAAATTCCAGAAAATGATGTCATGGCTTTATAAGCTTCTGATAGGCTAATTGACATCATTTGAGTCAATTGGAGGTGTACTTGTAGATGTATTTCAAGGCCTACCTTCAAACTCAGTGCCTCTTTGCTTGACATCATGGGACAATCAAAAGAAATCAGCCAAGACCTCAGAAAAACAATTGTCGACCTCTACAATTCTGGTTCATCCTTGGGAGCAATTTCTAAACGCCTGAAGGTACCACGTTCATCTGTACAAACAATAGAAGCAAGTATAAACACCATTAAACTACGTAGCTGTCATACCGCTCAGGATGGAGACGCGTTCTGTCTCCTAGAGATGAACATACTTTGGTGCGAAAAGTACAAATCAATCCCAGAACAACAGCAAAAGACCTTGTGAAGATGCTGGAGGAAACAGGTACAAAAGTATCTATATCCACAGTAAAACAAGTCCTATAGCGACATAATCTGAAAGGCCGCTCAGCAAGGAAGAAGCCACTGCTCCAAAACCGCCAAAATAAAACCAGACTACGGTTTGCAACTAGACATGGGAACAAAGATTGTACTTTTTGGAGAAATTTCCTTTGGTCTGATGAAACAAAAATAGAACCGTTTGGCCATAATGACCCTCATTATGTTTGGTGGAAAAAGGGTGAGGCTTGCAAGCTGAAGACCACCATCCCAACTGTGAAGCACAGGGGTGGCAGCATCATGTTGTGGGGGTGCTTTGCTGCAGGAGGGACTGGTGCACTTCACAAAATAATAGCATCATGAGGCAGGAATATTATGTGGATATATTGAAGCAACATCAAGTCATCAGTTAAGTTAAAGCTTGGTCGCAAATGGGTCTTCCAAATGGACAAAGACCCCAAGCATATTTCCAAAGTTGTGGCAAAATTGTTTAAGGACAACAAAGTGAAGGTATTGGAGTGGCAGAACTGAAAAGTGTGTGCGAGCAAGGAGGCCTACAAACTTGTGTAACGATCTTCTTCATCTGAGGAACAGGAAAGATCTGACCAAAACGCAGCGTGGTAAGTGTCCATTTTAATTTAATAAACTGAACACCAAATACAAAATAACCAAGTGAAACAACGGAAATCGAAACAGTCCTGAAAGGTGACACAACCCACAAACACCAGGTGGGAACATGCTACCTAAGTATGGTTCTTAATCAGAGACAACGAAAGACAGCTGCCTCTGATTGGGAACCATACTAGGCCAAACACATAGAAAAACAACAGAATGCCCACACCAACTCACGCCCGACCAAACCAAAAAGAGACATAAAAAGGAAGTAAGGTCAGGGCGTGACAACCTGATTCAGTTACACCAGCTTTGTTAGGTGGAATGGGCCAAAATTCACCCAACTTATTGTGGGAAGCTTGTGGAAGACTACCCGAAACCTGTAACCCAAGTTAAAGATTTTAAAGGCAATGCTACCAAATACTAATTGAGTGTATGTAAACTTCTGAGCAACTGGGAATGTGATGAAATAAATCAAATCTGGCATAAATAATTCTCTCTACTGTTATTCTGACATTTCACATTCTTAAAATAAAGTGGTGATCCTAACTGACCTAAGATAGGGAATTTTTACTAGGATTAAATGTCAGGACTTGTGAAAAACCGAGTTAAAATGTATTTGGCTAAGGTGCATGTAAACGTCCAACTTCAACTGTATGTATGATTGAAAACAGCTGCATATATCATAAAACCCTGCTATGAAGTAAGAAATGATCACTACCTACCTCATCAGTTTTCCTAACAATTTACTATAATTCATTTACAATTACTAGAGTAATTAATGAATTACAACAAAGGTATAAGAGCAATTGTAATGTATTTTTGTACACTGAGATATATTGCAAGTTAAGTGGAATAAATTGATTTCCGATCAGCTCTCCGTTCCCTATTCCTAACCTTAACCAATACTCACTAAACAATAAAGCTGTCCCTGGATCAGTTGTTACAGTAAGAGCAGAAAGTGACCAAGGTGAGATGGGTAGAGGGTTCAGTCTCTTTCTTCCCTGTATGATTAATGAGGGCTATCTCTAATAGGTCATGACCCTGGAAGGATTGTGCCTTTCCACTCAACAAAGACCCGCATTCAGGCTTTCTCACCTGGCCCGCCCTATCTGCCACAGAGAGGTACACGAAAAAGATCATACATAGACATTTTATCCCCATCCACCACTGCAGGGCTTCACAATGAAGACAGTCTGACATGTGTTGTCTTGTCTCTATCAGGAATGTTAAGGTTCTGGAGAAGAAGCAAACATTGCCATGGCCCATTCTGTTTGCTTGGAGGGGGCTGTTGGGCATCTGACCACATTGTTGCTGATATTGTAGTGCTAACCTGCTACAATCTCCACATATTAGTGGACATTACTGTTATCAAGGGCAATGTGGTCTCAGGGAAATTCTTATTATTACTCCATTTAGTATGATGTATTACATTACGTTAGGTTACATGATGAATGGAATTGCGGTTGTACAATATCATATGAATTATAGGACATATAGTCATACATCTTACCCGGTCGTACAATAGCATATGAATTGGATGATGTAATTTAGCCGGCATATTGGAGAACGTATAGTACTACACGTCCTTATCTGAGAACAGGTTGCTTGTTGCACTGTAACAACAAAGGAGAATTACGGGGAGAATTTATGTTGGCGGTTAGGGGAATTTAGGACAAGGTTAGGATAATTTACATAAAAGGTTAGGAGAACTAAAATAGCAAAGGTTAGGGGAATTTATGCAGGTTGTATTTTGTTGTCATGAATATTGCCCTGGAGGAAAAACTGAGCCATTTCTGCCAGCTGAAAAGTACAATTGTACAATTTCATGAAAACATAAATTTGCTTTTTGGCTTTAATTTAAGGTTAGGGATAGGCATTATGGTTAGTAGTGTGGGTAAGTTTAGGGTTCAAATCTGATTTTATGACTTTGTGGCTGTGCCAGCTATTGACCACTCTGCAGAGCTGCCTCCAGAACAAGATTCATGATAAACAATGCTAATCTGCGGAATTTACGCAGCAGGTTAAGGGATTTGGATTAAGTTTAGAATAAGGTTTAGGGGAAGGGTTAGCTACAATGCTACAGTTGCCCCAACACAACTCAAACATAGCAATCCAGAGGTCGCATATGGTCATGGATTAATAACCTCCCTACTTTTGTTTCTGTCTAAAGCAGCTAGACCGTTAGTAGCTATCATACAACTTGGGGGTGTTCAGAAATATGTAAAGTATGTTTCGTATGTTTCGTCTGAGGCCAGGCTGTGAAGGGATACTTTTTTTGGTTTACAATAGACAGTATTTATGGTACTTGGTGAGTAGTGTTGGGGAGTAGTGAACTACATGTAATTCAACTAGAAATGTGAGTACATTTTGCAGTAGCTTGGTGGTTGTTGAAATACATTAAAATCTACATACTACTTTTTTTTTGCTCAATTAAAATGGGTGAAGTAGGCAATCATTTCCTTTTCTCTGCATCAGACCTGCCTAATTATCCCTTGAAACATTTGTTTTTTTTGTGTTTAATAGGCTACATTACACATTCTGTTTTACATAAAACCCCAAAGTGATATATTCTTGCAATTTATAGTCTATGACATTTCAAATGTACGTATAATAATTTTTCACAAAGTAGTTTGGATGTAGTGAACTATTTTTTCAAAGTAACTTTAGTTAAGTAAACCATTTTTCATTGGGTAGCTTTAGTGTATCTTACCTTCTTCCAATGTGAAGTAATTGGTAGCTTGGTAAACTGTATTTTCAGAGTAGATTCCCCAACACTGTTGATGAGTAGCACATTACAGTTGGTTTGTATATTTTGTTCACCATTTCATTTTATTCAAGCCAACAATATCACTGGATATTCACAACATTTACTGGAAATGCCGGCAACACGCCTACAGTTTCCAGCCCTTAATATCCATTGCAAACAGTGGTGGCAGACATCTTCTTCTAACTGGTTCTCACAGCCTCATGTTAACTGGTCTTTGCCCAAAGAGGCCTCTTGTCGAAACTCTGACTGACCCTTAGTACACAGTCATTGACTGGAGTGCTCTTCACACCCAGAGGTTGCTTCAGGTCCTGCAATAATTGGATACCCATAAAGCCATAATCCAAGAATCTTTCTAGAATCTGACAGGTTAGATGTAGTTAATCCTCAGAGACACACTGGCCGGTTCTCATGCCCTCAGCGCTCCCTAGTAGTTCACATGGTCCACTTATTCTACACTCAACTCCTATTGTTAGCAAAGCAGATATGCCTCATATATACACACACAACCATTCAAACGTTTGGGGTCACTTAGAAATGTCCTTGTTTTTTTAAAAAGCTCATTTTTTGTCCATTAAAATAGCATCAAATGTATCAAAAATACAGTGTAGACATTGTTAATGTTGTAAATGACCATTGTAGCTGGAAACAGGATCTTTTTTAATGGAATATCTACGTAGGCGTACAGAGGCCCATTATCAGCAACAATCACTGTGTTTCAATGGCACGTTGTTAATCCAAGTTTATCATTTTAAAAGGCTAATTGATCATCAGAAAACTATTTTGCAATTATGTTAACACAGTTAAACCGTTCTGATTAAAGAAGCAATAAAATTCATTCTTTAGACTAGTTGAGTATCTGGAGCATCAGCATTTGTGGGTTCGATTACAGGCTCAAAATGGCCAGAATTGTATTTCTTCTGAAACTCGTCTCCTCTTCTGAGAAATGAAGGCTATTCCATGCGAGAAATTGCCAAGAAACTGAAGATCTCATACAATGCTGTGTACCATTTCAGATTCTTCAAAGTAGCCACCCTTTGCCTTGACAGCTTTGCACACTCTTGGCATTCTCTCAACCAGCTTCATGAGGTAGTGTGCCTTGTCAAAAGTAAATTTGTGGAATTTCTTTCCTTAATGCGCTTGACCCATGTTATGGCAAGAACAGCTCAAATAACAAAGCGAAACGACAGTCCATTGCTGGAAAGCTGTCATCAAGGCAAAGGGTAGCTACTTTGAGGAACCTAAAATATATTTGGATTTGTTTAACACTTTGATTATTACATGATTCCACATGTGTTACTTCATAGTTTTGATGTCTTCACTATTAATTCTACAGTGTAGAAAATAGTAAAAATGTCACGTGGTGCGGAGCAGGTGAACCCAAGAGCAGACTCAGACGAGGAGACTGGGATGAGGTAACCAAGGTATTTCTTGAAACACAGGGGGAACATGGGGTGCAGGCCAGGGGAAGCTCGGGCGGGTTGCAGGAAGCCAGGTGCGGAGGCTGAGGCTGGTTGGTATTGGGTAAGCAGGTCCAGAGAGGAATCCAAGGACGCTGTGGAGTGGGGGGGTGCATGGGACTGTGGAATGGGGGGGTGCATGGGACTGGAGACAGGGGCCAAAGACAGAGTGGGCAGAACTGCAGCGGAGAGGAAAACAGCGTCAGGCAAGGGAAAACAGGCATTTCACAAAAACAGGAGATAAGCAGGAACAAAGGGCTAAAAACACAGACTGACTGAGAAGAGGCTACAATCTGGCAGCGTGGAAGTGGCTTGGTTGAGTATTTGTAGAGGTCTTGATTATGGAACAGGTTGCAGCTGGTGGGGATCAGCGCTGCCTCCAGCACACCTGTCTCAACCCACACAAACACAGAAAGGAAGGGGGAGTGGCAGCAGGTTAGGGAGAGACAGGATGAGATGTAGAGGGTGTGGCAGGAGCAGATGTAACAGTACCCCCCTAAGGGCACCAAGACAAGGCTTATCTGAGTGTGAGGTATAGCATGCACGTAAGAGGGAGGTGTCAAGAATATTACAGCGGGAACCCAGGAGTGCTCCTCAGGCCCATATCCCTCCCAGTCCACCAGGTACTGCCAGCCGTGGCCCCAACGGCGAATGTCCAGAAGCTGCCGGACGGTGTAGGCAGGATGGTCATTGATGAGCCGAGGGGGTGGAGGAGCTGCGGCAGGAGGAGACAGGGGACTGGAACTGACAGGTTTGATCAGGGATACGTGGAAGGAAGGGTGGGAGTTTCAGGCCACAGCAGAGGGGTTATTAATGATACTAACAATTTCAAATGGACCAATCAATCGGGGGGAAAGTTTCTTAGAAGCCACCTTCACTGGCAGGTCCTTCGATGAGAGCCATACCTTTTGCCCTGGAGTAGAGACTGGATCCTGGCAGAGGCACGTAGAAGGGCAGCCTGGGCCTTCTTCCAGGTGCGAAGACAAAGGCGCATATGGTCATGGACTGAGGGTACCGCCACCTCGACCTCTCGGGCGGGGAATAAGGGGGGGGGGGTTGATAACCAGAGCACACTCGAAGGGTGACATACCTGACAAGGCGTTGTTGAGGGTGTTGTGGGCATATTCAACCCAGGGTAGCTGAGCATTCCAGGAGGAAGGGTTAGCAGAAGTCACGCAGCGTAGGGCAGTCTCCATCTCCTGGTTGGCCTGGCCGTTGGTCAGGGGGTGATATCCAAATGAAAGACTGACATTGATACCCAGTGCTGAACAGAAGGATCTCCATACCTGGGATGTGAACTGGGGTGCCCTGTCAGAAACGATGTCAGTAGGAATGTCATGTAGACGAAACACATGGGACACCAGCAGGTCAGCAGTCTCCCTGGAGGACGGAAGCTTGGAGGGGACTGAAGTGAGCTTTGGAAAATCTGTCAATTATGGTGAGGATGACAGTTACTGTTGGATAAGGGAAGGCCAGTGACGAAGTCCAGAGCTATGTGTGACCAGGGGCGACTGGGTATGGGAAGAGGGCGAAGCAGGCCGGACATGGGTTTAGTGGAGGTCTTATTCCAGGCACAGGCCGAGCAGGCTGAGACACTCCTGGACGCATCTCTCCATGGTGGGCCACCAAAAGCGCTGACGGAGGAAGGCGAGGGTCTGGTTCATACCCGGGTGACAGGCGACGTGTGTAGAATGGGCCCACTGAAGAACATCAGAGCGGGGTCAGGCTGGCTCTACTGAGCCTGGCGAATGCAGGACTCGATCTCCCAGGAGATGGCGGAACCAATGCAGGTAGATGGCACAATGGCTTCTGGCACGGAACCAGTGTTGTCGATAGTGAACTGGCGGGAGAGCGCGTCAGGCTTGGTATTCCTAGAACCAGGGAGATAAGTGAGTATGAAGTTAAATCTTCCGAAGAACAATGCCCACCTGGCTTGCCGAGAATGCAGACGCTTGGTGGTCTGGATGTAGGACAGGTTTTTGTGGTCCGTCCACACTATGAAGGGGAGAATAGAACCCTCCAGCCAGTGACGCCATTTCTCAAGAGCTAGCTTCACTGCCAGGAGTTCCTGGTTACCCATGTCAAAATTTCTCGGCAGGTGAGAGATTACAGGAAAAGAATGCACATGGATGGAGCTTCTGATCAGAGGGGGAAAGTTGGGACAGAACAGCATCTACCCCGGTGTCGGAGGCATCCACATCCACGCTGAACTGGAGTTCTGGCTCTGGCTGAGTAAGGACAGGAGTGGAAGTGAAGCGACGCTTGAGTTCCACGAATGCTGCCTCTGCCTCAGGGGTCCAGTGGAATGAGGAGGTGGTGAGGGGTGCTGCCGGACGGCTGTAGTTGCGGATGAATCATCTGTAAAAATGTGCAAACCCCAGGAAACGCTGTAGCTGCTTCAGGTTTGAGGGCGCAGGCCAGCCTGTGACTGCCCTGACCTTGGAAGGATCCATGCCTAACCATCCCTGTGCAATAATGTAACCCAGGAAAGATACCGAGGAAGCATGGAACTCACATTTTTCAGTTTTAACAAAAAGCTTATTCTCCAACAGCCGTTGGAGAACGTGTTCCTGGTGAGCCTCAGCGTCCTTAAAAAAAAGAAATCTGAACGTCATCCACATAGACAAAAACCGAAGCGTCCAATCACATCCCTCAGTACATCATTGACTAGGCTCTGGAAAACAGCAGGGGTGTTAGTGAGACCAAAAGGCATGACCAAATATTAAAAGTGTCCAAGTGGTGTGTTGAACGCCTTTGTGGGAGTTATACTCAACAGTATATCCCCCGCAACTACCGAGCCACCTCCCTTAGCTGGCCGCAGGGAACAAGTGGAGACGAAGTGACCAACCTGGCCACAGTATAGGCAGCTCCTAGTGCTGATTCGCTGCTGCCTCTTCTCAGGTGAGAGACGGGCCGAGTTGCATGGGTTCATGTTCTGGAAGAGACTTAAGGAAGGGAGGCAGTCGGAGGAGGAGGACCAAGCAAAGAAGCAGATGTAGTGATGGGGCATGCAACCCTACCTGCCCTCTCCCTCCGACGCTCACGGAGACGGTAGTCAATGTGGTGGCGAGGGAGATGAGCTCCTCCAGTCCATCCGGCTCATCCCTTGACACCAACTCATCAAATCCAAGGACACTGTGGAGTGGGGGGGTCCAGGACAGAGTAGCAGGACCGAGACGTGGGACTGGAGACGGGCCTAAGTCAGAGCGGGCAGGACTGTAGCGGAGAGGAAAACCGTGCCAGGCAAGGGAAATCAGGCATAACACGAAAACAGGATCTAAGCAGGAACAAATGGCTAAAAATTGCAGACTGACTGAGCAGAGGTTATGATCTGGCAGCATGGAAGTGGCAGGGCTGAGTATTTGTAGAGGTCTTGATTATGGAACTGATGCAGCTGCTGGGGATCTGCTCTGCCTCCAGCACACCTGTCTCCGCCCACACAATCACACACACACACGCAGAGAGGAAGAGGGAGAGAGCACTGGAGGAGTGGCGGCCGTTTAGGGAGAGACAGGATGAGAAGTAGAGGGTGTTGCAGGAGCAGATGTAACAAAAAATAAAGGAAAAAACCCTTGAATGAGTAGGTGTGTCCAAGCTTTTGACTGGTACTGTATATCTTTTTATCTTTTTTTTTTACAGATTAGGTTAGTTTCAGGGCCAGTGAGAGAATGAACACCATGTTTAGTAAAAAAAGCTGTGGAACAAAGAATGAGGTAGTGAGAGCGAGAGAGAGTTCTCTGTTCAAATGTTGACATTTTAGGCCTACAACATTTGCCATGCACAATCAATGCTGAGTGTGAGGGCCTGTATAAGCAGACAGCTCAGCAGTTTAATTCACTTTCAGGTGTGATTGACATGATTGACAGTCGGCTAGGCAAACCAAGTGAGGAGATCTGATTTGAAGCTTCCCCTTGGGAGAATCCATGGACTTTCAAGCACTATTTCAGAGATGTGTGGGATTTAACCAGGTAACTTCAGTACAGGAGCTGATCTGTAAACCCCTGTTTCTCACCTGTCTGAGTCCTAGGGTGTTGACATAAATTGCAACTGTATGTGACATAATCAGAGCTGCACTACCATTACCACATCAACAGTAAGTTATTCAGATCACATATTATGTTATTGAGTTACAAATGTGTATTAATACACCCATAAGAGAGTTGGCTATTTTGCATGCCAATACAATGAAACCAATGAATGAGTGTAGGCCTACTCTTATTCAGTGAAGGCCTCAATGCACCTCGCCACCTGCAAATGGTAAAATCATAATTCTGTTGTTGATGACTTTCTTAATAGGTCTAGGCCTACCTCAAATATTCTAATCTCCATATTGTGAAGTTGTCTATCTATATGAGTTTGGCAGGTGAGTGGCCATACACTATTGTAATGGGGGGGTTGAAAGAGAACAAAAAAGTGTGATTTATAGGTAGCCTAACTCATCTCCACATGTCACGAGAGGAAAGGGAGAGAGAGGTCCCTTCCGAGAATAGACGCTGAAGGAGTGGAGGGGAGGGAGATGTGGGTCGAGTTTCAGCTCCACTGGGGGTCGGGGGTCGGACTTGTATTTTGGAATATACGAAGATTTGTAGAAGGCACAGTGGACATAACCACGGTTCTTGCTCTGCCGCGGTGGGTGTAAAGTGCCGGCTGGGGCCCCGCGTTGGATTCCACTTCGATTTTGGAAGGTTGACTGCATGGTTCCCTTGTAGTCTCTGGGAACACACATTACACCACTGAAAGAGAGCTGCTTCTGCTCTGTCCCATCTTTTTCCTCACCCAAGGTCCTGCATGTCTAATATTTAGACATGTTCAGCTTTGTGGATTCACGGACTGTTCTGCTACTTGTAGCATCCCAAGTTGTTTTACTATCCATTGTCAGATGTCAGGAAGAGGATGACCGTAAGTTGCATCTTTCTGTTGAATTTTCTTTTGGATTCTTCTTATGATAACATTTGATCAACTAATCTTTTTATTTCTGTATGACTGTGGCACTACCTTGGTATTTAAAGTGTGCAGTTTCTGCGCAATTCTCGCCTGCAAAATGAATAGGCTGAGTGTTGAATGTAAAACTGCTGCGAACATGATATGATATACAAGATATATCAACATTGGCATTGATGGAAGGGCACATACTCAGAAAAGTATCAGTCAGTCATTGGAGGAATTGCACAATTATGAATTACAATTCTTGCAGATACAATTCAGAGATTAAATGTGATTTATATGGACTGTTATATTATCCATGATGTCAAATTAAGAAATTACCATTTAAATAATGGTATTGAATTGAACAGTATATCCTAATACTGGTTTGATATTGACATAGTTCATTGCAACATGTTAATTACATTGTAAGTGTTTGCAGATATACAGGGCCTATGCATTGAAATAGTTTTTTTGGGGGGGGAACATAGGTGAGGCTATCAAGGCACATCTGTGTGGGATGGAGGACCAGGTGAACAAGTGTGTGTTTGTTTCACTACTGGATATTCACTGTGGATTCCGTCGCTACACAAGCACTCTCTCTAGTGCCAGTATTTAACAGCACTAATCTATTTGCATCAGACAGACACAGTGGCTCTCTTGAGATGCTTTGGCAGTTCCGTAGCTTTTTTGGCAATTTAGAGAACTTTTACTGTTGTTCAGTGGCATTTTTACCCTCCTGAGAAAACAACATTATCAGCTCTGATTTCAAATGAATAGTTATATTGTTTTAGGTGACTCTTTGTTAGAATTGAGCGAATGAAATAGCTTGAGTTTCTGGGTGGTGGCTGAAATACTGTAGATTAAATAGTTCATCATTTAAAGAGACCGGGTCAGACACATCTTGACCCCAGACGAGCAGGCTCAAAGGGTATCAGGAAGTGAATGGCAGTTGGTCACTTAATGAGGGAGGAGTAGATGCTTTATGAACAAACTTTGGAACAGGATACTCTCTGTATGTCGCTAGAGAGATGGGCTATGCTACATCACGCAACGTGTAATATATCATGTGCTGCTTTATAATCAACATATTCATGGACCTGTGCTACATAGGCTTTAATTTTTCATCCATTTATTACCCGGAATAAGAGAATGTAGGGGCCACATGCTCAGTGTAGTGGTAGTTTAAGCCTTTAGTAATGAATTAGGAATCTTGTGTCCATATATATCTCACCACAACTCAAAGAAAAGTTGTGGAACAACACGTCACCAACCAACCCCACCTTATGTGGGGAAAGCTTAAATGGACTACTCATGTTGTATAGTTTGGTAGCAGGTATGTGATAAGAACCACTTTTACACTAATGCAAGAAAAACAAATAGTTCTATTTCGTTATATTTAGCAGGCCAAACCTGAGACCCTATGCATGAAAGCTCCCCATTCTTAATTCTCCAATGTGTCTGAACTGGTGCTTGACACAGCTATGCGATCCAGATGGAGAATTTATGAAGGATTCCCTGTTTACTTAGGGCAGCAGCTTGTCATTGGGCACAGTCTCCCAATGTGAGGGACTCATTCATGCAGGTCCATTCGTCACCAGAGAGTGCAGCAGGCCTACAGGTTAAATATACTCACTCCACTGGGAGAAATACCTACTACTGCTTTTAAATGGCACTGCTAAATGTACTATTTGTTGGTTGCATTGAAGCTCCTTTCTGCATATGATTACTGTAATCTGAATGGATGTTTCTGGTGCTTTGGCTTCCTTCTAAATGAATAAATCTTGCAGTTTGCGTGCAGGATAAATAAACCTGGGTGAGGCTTCCTGTGCTGTGCTGTTTTATGAAAATAAACCACAGGCTGGTAGTTAGAGCTTGTGAGACTGAGGCCCCCAGGTAAAATCAATGTCCCGAATCAGCACCCACCCAGACCAATGCCTTGACAGATCCTGTCTGATCATGCTGCTAATCCATGTTGAAGAGTTTTGAGATGAGTCTATTAGGTCTAATACCTGGATATGATGGATATATTGATGTCATATGTTTTTGATGAATTATGCTGATATGGTTCTGTCTTTAATGTGGTTGATAACTCTCCCCAAGCTGTGTGTGCAGTCATGTGAGTGAGAGTTTTGTGAGGCTGTGTGTTGTGATGCTGTGTGCTGTGCATGGGGTGTAAATGAGGCCCCATGCTAAGCTTGTCTCTCTCCCTCCCCCTCTTCCTCCCAACTGCCACCACTCACCTCCGCCCCTATCTCTCTGTGACCTCCACCCCTCTCCTCCACCATCACATGCATGCAATGCCCATCCTGCTTGCCCTCTAACCTATCCTGACATTTTTTTTACCCATGCCATCCCCTCATGCTCCCTCCCCTCACCTATCTACTATGATCACTGTCGTGCCCTCTTTGCCAAACCACCACCCTCCACCCCATCTCTGCCCCATGCCCTCTGTATCACCCCCCGGTGGTGGCCACAGAGAAGGCAGGCTCCTGCATCCAGGATGACCATCGTTATAATGATAAGGATGTGTGGAAGCCGGAGCCGTGTCCTATCTGTGTGTGTGACAGCGGCTCAGTGTTGTGTGATGAGATCATCTGCGAGGAGATAAGAGTGTGCCAACTCCATCATCCAACCTGGAGATCATCATCCAACCCCATCTGCCCTGCGGACGCCAGCACCCCACTGGTTGTCATTTATTTATTCACACATTCATGAATAAATTACTGCGCCCTTAACATGCCAATATTTTTGAATGGGGAAGTAAATTGCAGTTAAAATGTTAACTGGGGTTAACATGTCCCCAGTAGCTTATTGTACTGTACATGACTTTGGTGTGCAGGTGTGAGTCAGGACAGAGTTTGTGGCTCATAAATTGATACTAAAGGTAGTTAGCTGTGATGTTCCCTATTCAAAAGTGTTACCTTTTTCCCTGCTTGTTTTGGGTTGGAGACTAAACCTGCAACGTCGTCTGGATATCCCTCTCTATGGAGTTTAATCCCTTAGTCGTGGAATCTGCTTTCCACCAGAAACAACAAGGGTCAATAATGAAAATGAGACACTTCTAAGTTCGCTTTCATTTTAGTGTCAGGTGGCTAAGAAGCCTCAGAACCTATGGGAGGCTGTTATCCTGAGCTGCCAATCACGTCTCATTTTGTCCAATGGAAGCTCCGTTCCCACCACATCAAAGCGATCCTATTGGATGAAGTAAGACAATGATTGACAACACATGATAGTCCCACCAACTTTGGGGTTCTGAAGTATAATTTATTCCATCACTAGTGTGTATACATACCATTTTGACTGCTTTGCCCTTTTTCTGAAGACACATTTTCTATAGCATCATCTTTTTATACACCTGTCACATATTACTCCTGTTATGTATGGATATGATCCTATTTCCAGTGACACACATGGGAGGGTCATTACTGGACTTCACTTTACCAGACTTGACCCAACCTCCTCCCAGGCTCAACACACAATATATAACATTAGCAAAGAGAAGAGATGCAAAGATAGTAAAATTGTCACGGTTCTCTTGACTTGAAGGAGAGTCAGACCAAAATGCGGCGTGGCTATTGAGATCCATGTTTAATGAAACAAAGTAAACACGAATCAAATACAAAAACAATAAATGTAACACGAAAACCAAAACAGCCTAATACTGGTGCAAAGTAACACAGAGACCGGAACAATCACCCACAAACACACAGTGAAACCCAGGCTACCTAAGTATGATTCTCAATCAGAGACAACTAATGACACCTGCCTCTGATTGAGAACCATACTAGGCCGAAACATAGAAATACCCCAAAACATAGAAAAACAAACAAACTGCCCACCCAATTCACGCCCTGACCATACTAAATAATGACAAAACAAAGGAAATAAAGGTCAGAACGTGACAAAAATATTATAATACTCAATATTATCCTATCAAGATTCTAAGATATGTTCACTTTCAACATAGAAAATACATATTTGCTCATCTAAACCAAAGCTGCTTTCACACCTCAGTCATTTTCTGTGTGTTATGTCTTTCTTTTCTGAAACAATAATTTTCCTGGATTTTGAAAGACTTAGAATTGTCTTTAAAAACTCAATTGTAATGACTAAGTACTTGAGGATATTTATCATCAATCTATCATAATAACCATGTTGTGTGCCATTTCATAACAGGATGCTTTCCTCCCTAAGGCCATTTATGCTTTGAACTCCATAGGATGTGTCAATGTTCTCAGTTGTAGGCTCCAAAATACGCTATAGAGACAAATATTTTTGGTATCCACTACACACTGAGGATTTGACCCAAACACCTGTCCCATCCCCTGGCTTTGCTTGCTTCTGCACCATCTCCCTCAACATGGAACTGCAGCTTACCCTCCAACACACTCTGGATGGTTCTCCAGAGTCTAGGGTTTGGACTACTGTCTTTGGTTTCCATTGGTTTCCACAGGTGTGGCTTTTAATCAGGGATTTTCAACCCCTGGAGGTTTGGCCTCTATACACAGCAATCCGGCAGTCTCAGGTTCACCCTTTTTATGTTGTTTTCTCTCTCTTCCTCATCCCACCCATCTGCAACATCAGACGTGGCTATTGGTGCTAAGGTGAGACCATGGGCAACGATGATATGATAGCTATACTGAAAGCTGTTCTGGACAAATCACAATTGAAGGATATTTTCTGTTGTTGGATCAGCAATGTGTTATTTTAGACAATGTATCAAATTTCACACTGTATCATATTAAGTGATCATCGAAACACTGCATCCACACACTAAACAACACTTAGACTTACATGATGTGAGTATGTCTTAATACAGAGTTTAAATTATGACCACTGACTTTCTTGTTAATGTACTCTATTAGGGCCAGAAGGGGGAACCCGGCGAGATTGCAGATGTAAGTATGCACCCTAAGCTTTACCGTTTAGTCTAATTATTTAGCTGCTATTCTTGACACAGGGGATCTCTTCATTTGTATTATCTCACGCTCTGATTTCTTCTAAGTATCGTTCATTCATACGATAGCTTATTGGGCTGCACGATAGCTCATGCTTACTCAGAAAGACATCAGGAGGTTATTTTGTCCATCAAATCTAAGTGAAGGCACTGAGGGTTCTGTTTAAGTACCCATGCATGCCATCGCCAAGCATTCGCGAACAACTGCATATAAAGATTTTCAAGACTATGTGACAATGTTACAATAGCCTCACTTAAAACTCACATACATACAGTAAAGCTATCCAAGTCAGTATCTGGGTTGACTCTCCTCAGCATCTTGGATGAACTGTGGATGGACAGGCAACATTCCATTGACTGTTACGGATGACCGATTTGCATATTGTTCTTCTTCTTTTGGGGAATAATATGATTCCAAGAAAGCCAAAGCCTCCAGTTGATAAGTGATTAGCTACCATGCCTACATTCCTCGGAAATAACGGATCCAAACCAATCACCATACATCCATTTAGTAATGTTTTTATTCACTGGTATGCAAGGATTCTTAGAAAACGAACCCTGACAAGCAGAAGATGTTTTCAGCTAAACTAACTTGTCTGTCAGCAGACTTCCTGGTGAAGTCTATTTCGTGCTGTTTGTCCATGGCCACAGTGTCCTGGAATGTTCTTTCCCAGCAGCTTAGCTATTCAAATCAGTGCAGCCCAACACCGTATCAAAGAGATCAAGCCTTTCACAAGACTACTTTTATCTGAGCAAGCTATCCTTTATGTTCCATTGTCCAGGTTGTAGGAGCAAATGGACCAGCAGGCCCTATGGTAAACATACTCTCATATATTTATTTGCTCATTTGTTTTATGAATTATAATGACGATTGTTTAAATATATTCCATGAAAAATGATTTGTGTTGTATTTTGCCTTGCAGAATATCTTTCATGAGTTGTAAATTTGCATCTTGCCCCAGCACAATATTCTTGATGAAGTACTATTGGTCCTCCTAATTTGTTTGTTTGCGCAGGGCCCCTCAGGCGAGCAGGGACCTCGTGGATCAGCCGGAGCTAAGGGTGATAAGGTAAGACACAGAATCCCTGTAACTTTTAGGAATCCGTCTGTGGTGTGGACTGAAATCAATGCTAACCATTCAACATCGGTAATTGCTGTGAGAGATCACTGCATAGTTTATTATGTATGAGACTTTGAATTTAGCTCCACGATAGTAAGATATATATGCTGCATTATTTTGGAAAACCTCCCCAATATGGAGAAGATTTTCCTCTATAATGACTAAAATAATACAATAAGATTCAAACAACATAGTGGCATGTATCCCTAAAGCACCTCAATATGTTCTCTGCAATTATTCACCATTGGCCAGGCCAGTAATGCAGCAAATTGAAAGGTTAATTGATGCATTACAGTTGATTGGTTGATTGATTGACTGATTTGTTGATTGATTCCAAACAGAATAACATTCAGTCATAATACTGAACATGTTTAGGTATTGAACCCGTTGTTGAATGCGTTTGTCCCTCTGTCATTTTCCCTAGGGAAATGTTGGCCCCAGAGGCAGAGATGGCGAGCCTGGCACCCCAGGGAACCCCGGACCCCCTGGCCCACCCGGACCTAATGGACCTGCAGGCCTTGGCGGGGTAAGTGGCATGAGACATATGACAGGACAGTAGATCAGTGGGGCAGGACGTCACTACCACAAAACTCTGTGTCTTTGTCTGTGTGGTGCAGAGAAGCACTCTGCACCACACAGACTGTCAGGTGTGTGTGTGTGTGTGTGTGTGTGTGTGTGTGTGTGTGTGTGTGTGTGTGTGTGTGTGTGTGTGTGTGAAACAGACTAAGCTATAAGCCTATGTGTTGCTCTATGTGTTAGTAAAATAAGGATCGAGAAACAAAGATGGATGACACATTGCTAAGCTACTGTACCACAGTCAATCTCACCGTTATTATACCTCCTGACAACTACTAAGTAAATGTGCCACCATATTTTTTTGTTGCGCCAGAGCAGTGGCGAGGCAGAAATACAGCCTGTGAAAGCTTTGGTAGACACCAGGGGGCAGTGAATCTACTGTAGACCCTGTCAATTCAGTAACAATGTCCCCTTACCTTTCTGCAGAACTTTGCTGCTCAGATGGCAGGTGGATTCGACGAGAAAGCTGGAGGTGCACAGATGGGAGTGATGCAAGGACCTATGGTAAGGGGACAGGAGACGTTACTGTAAATTAACTTAACAGAATCCAGAGGGGTTAAAAATACTTCAAAATGAATGAATGAAACACCTAAAATCATAGTTTTAAGCTAAATAGATAGGTAGGTATATGGTGAATGTAGGGTGGTAGTAGCATGCTGTATTACAGACTTGAAGCCACACTGCCACCTGGTGGTGAATATGAACCACTGTATGCTATCTGTCAATCCATTGACATGTACTGTATTTATTTTCCTTCTTTGTTCTCAAACCACCATACAACCACAGGCTGAGAACTAACTAATTGTGCAACATCATAAGACACATAGACCATGCTATTTGGCTACAATGGCTTGCCTGACAATTCAAAGTGTTTTGACTAATTATCAAATATCCCAACAGTTTTGAGCTATAAATGGTTCTAAATATGATGTATTTCCTCTCCGTCTGTAGGGCCCTATGGGTCCCCGTGGTCCCCCTGGCCCTTCTGGAGCCCCTGTAAGTATACACACCTTCATTACTGCGGGCCGGACACCTCTCTAAGCCTTAGTAATAACCACAACAGAAGGAGAATGTTGTGTAATTGCTACTGTAATTTAATAGCTAATAGCTACTGACATTGTGTTAGATGTGTTAGTGCTGTAGAATAGTACTTGACCCTTTAGCCTTCAGTATTGGATGGTTAAGATATTATTTTATGGCTTATCTGTATCTTAATATGCGGTATGGATCCGTATTGTGGACACCCTAAGCCAATAGCAATATGCAGACTATCAGGATGTCTTTGACTAAATGTTCCTTCTAATCAATTCCAGGGCCCACAAGGTTTCCAAGGTAACCCCGGAGAGACTGGAGAGCCAGGCCCAGCTGTGAGTATCCAAAACTATCCCAGGGTGCACCGCAAATCTCGGTGTCACGATAACAACATAGAATTAGAATGCACAGCCCTTGGCAGCAACACCGGCACATTCTAGTATTAGCTATCTAGGGAGTAGTTTTCCATTTTACACTATTTGATTGCATACTTACCACATGAAACAGAGAAATTAGGGTTTATAGTCAGTGTCTAATAAACCCACTCAGACGGGCAATATAATTAATACATTCTCATCCTCAGCACTGATAGTTGTTTTATGCATTTTGTTTCTATAAAAATACCTTATGCAACCCAGTTTGACCTATAATCCCTGACCTGTAGAAGTGGATGGAATGTCTGCCTATGTGAGGATCACATGGACCTCCATCCCCCACAGAGTTCAAGTGAAGTCACCAACATCCTTACCCTTCATTAAAATCAAACCACTAGCAACAGGAAAATGCCACCGTCCTCTACATGCTGTGATAGTCAGATAAACCTAGACAGGGTTTCCTTTTTAACAGAACTGCCTGCTACATAACAGATTCATTAGAGTTGGCAATGAGACTTCGAAGACAAGGTTGAAGGCACTAAAGTTATTATGTAAATGTGGAATGGCGTTGTTTCATTTGAGTTAACTATGGGAAGGTAGCTTCTTATACTAGTTTGTTCTTAGTCACAACAATTAAGCGTATAACCTCCAGCCTAAACAATAACAACCACCTCTCTCTCCCTATAACAGGGCCCACTGGGACCACACGGACCACCCGGACCTTCTGGCAAACCAGGAAGTGATGTAAGTATTGTCATCTTCATCAACAAAACCAGATCCATGGCTCAGGTCTGAGTTCTGCTGTCAAAGCCATGCTCAAGTAGAGCACAAGCACACACCATGTTATTTTCACACTGAGGACAACGAGGACAAAAGGCTTCACTATCACATATAGAGCTCTAAATATGCTGCATTACTTCAATTGTGTTATGTACATAGAGCGCATTAACAAAGTTCTTACCATCTGTCCAAATTATCATTCACCTATTGACTTGCCATACTCCAGTAGCCTGAGTGGAAGTCTGTTTCTGCTCTCTTGCCAACTTCTTATGATATTGTCATACTTGACAATGAGAATGGAGTCGGCAAAAGGACAAACAGATCTGGGACCAGGCCATACTCCAGTGCCCCATCATTGTTCCATCATGAAGAGTGGATCTTGTTTTCCCCCCACTGTTTAAAACCACAAGCATGATTCTCTTTGACACAGTATCACGAAGCAGTCCACAAAGCACCACACTCGCCTACCATTGTCCCTCATTGAATATCTATAATTTAAATAATCCCCCCCGAGCTGAATTCATCTGCTTGAAATATAAAATGTGAAAAGTTCTCTTGGACATATATTATTCAGTTGATACACACTCCTGATAATCATACCTATAATCATAATCAGTCATTACTCCCTCTCTTTATTTCTAGGGTGAGGCTGGCAAACCTGGAAAGGCTGGTGAGCGTGGACCTGCAGGACCTCAGGTAAACAGAGAGACATAGTCCCAAAAAGTATACAAAACCATGTCCAAAACATTAGAGCACATTGCCATGGATCATCGCTCTCTAGTTTAATTCATCAATTGCCTTTGTTACATCTTAATATTTCCTGATTAATTAAATTCAATTAAACATTCAATATCTTAAGACAGGAGTTCCTTTAACAGATGAATCCCACACAGAATCCTTTATTATATAATGTATCTCTTTATTTCAGGGAGCTCGTGGATTCCCCGGAACTCCTGGTCTTCCTGGAATCAAAGGACACAGGGTGGGGTGTTTCATCATGCTCCACTTATAATCACAACTCCATCAGAAAGGATGTTATGATGTTACATGTTCAACATGATTAACAATAGATGAGCTAATTAGTGTTAATTGATCAGTCCAATGAGACGGATGTAGATTAAGTGTCTCTCTATGTCTGTCTGCCTGTCTGTGTGTAGGGTCACCCTGGTCTGGATGGAGCTAAGGGAGAAGGCGGTGCTGCTGGAGCTAAGGTAAGACTGCCAACGAGATCTTCAACTCATCAAATCTTTCCATTTCTATTCCTGTGTCTGCCTATCTGACTGACTGTCTGATTAGCAGTCTGATTGGCTGACAGACTGACTGTGTCGTCTCTATAGGGTGAGGGTGGTGCTCCCGGAGAGAACGGCGCGTCTGGACCAATGGTAAGAGAGCAGTACACCTGTGCATTACCAGAATAATATGAGTAAAAAGCCCTTATCACCTACTATTTTGCTTAACGTGACCAAGTTAAGTGTTCATCTTGTGTCTCTGTCTCCTGTAGGGACCACGTGGTCTGTCTGGCGAGAGAGGCCGTCCCGGACCTTCTGGCTCTGCTGTGAGTTAACACAGACATGTGCCTTTAACTCTCTCTGATATAAATGCACTCTTGAATAATACATGAACTCAACAATTCAGGTAATTGCACACCAAATGATCCAAAGCCCGGAATAATATGCCTAATATTTTTGAGGATTCATGTCCCCAATCCCAATCAATCCTAACCAGACCCAGTGATATTCTGTACACTAGCCTACCAGACAATCCTAACCAGACCCAGTGATATTCTGTACACTAGCCTACCAGACAATCCTAACCAGACCCAGTGATATTCTGTACACTAGCCTACCAGACAATCCTAACCAGACCCAGTGATATTCTGTACACTAGCCTACCAGACAATCCTCACCAGACCCAGTGATATTCTGTACACTAGCCTACCAGACAATCTTAACCAGACCCAGTGATATTCTGTACACTAGCCTACCAGACAATCCTAACCAGACCCAGTGATATTCTGTACACTAGCCTACCAGACAATCCTAACCAGACCCAGTGATATTCTGTACACTAGCCTACCAGACAATCCTAACCAGACCCAGTGATATTCTGTACAACTTGCCTACCAGACAATCCTAACCAGACCCAGTGATATTCTGTACACTAGCCTACCAGACAATCCTAACCAGACCCAGTGATATTCTGTACACTAGCCTACCAGACAATCCTAACCAGACACAGTGATATTCTGTACACTAGCCTACCAGACAATCTTAACCAGACCCAGTGATATTCTGTACACTAGCCTACCAGACAATCCTAACCAGACCCAGTGATATTCTGTACACTAGCCTACCAGACAATCCTAACCAGACCCAGTGATATTCTGTACACTAGCCTACCAGACAATCCTAACCAGACCCAGTGATATTCTGTACACTAGCCTACCAGACAATCCTAACCAGACCCAGTGATATTCTGTACACTAGCCTACCAGACAATCCTAACCAGACCCAGTGATATTCTGTACACTAGCCTACCAGACAATCCTAACCAGACCCAGTGATATTCTGTACAACTTGCCTACCAGACAATCCTAACCAGACCCAGTGATATTCTGTACACTAGCCTACCAGACAATCCTAACCAGACCCAGTGATATTCTGTACACTAGCCTACCAGACAATCCTAACCAGACACAGTGATATTCTGTACACTAGCCTACCAGACAATCTTAACCAGACCCAGTGATATTCTGTACACTAGCCTACCAGACAATCCTAACCAGACCCAGTGATATTCTGTACACTAGCCTACCAGACAATCCTAACCAGACCCAGTGATATTCTGTACACTAGCCTACCAGACAATCCTAACCAGACCCAGTGATATTCTGTACACTAGCCTACCAGACAATCCTAACCAGACCCAGTGATATTCTGTACACTAGCCTACCAGACAATCCCAGCCCAGTGTTTAGGACTTTCTCTTTGGTTAATGTGGACACCTGATGAAGACCTACTCAATATGTGCTTTGTAGCAAATCAATTAGTCAAAATTACAATTATGTTTAGGTAAACCTGCTCAATGGTGTAAATGTGTCCATCGATAAACACCCAGAGTACTGTACCATCATAATGTCTCCCATGTCTGCTCTCTCCTCAGGGTGCCCGAGGTAATGATGGCTTGCCTGGCCCTGCTGGTCCTCCCGTACGTATTGCACTCTTCGTGTTGCTTCCTCACTGTCTCAAAGACATATAGCTTTCATTATTATTGTACAAAAGTGGTTTCAAACCAGGGGGACTAGGGCCCCTGGGGGTAGTTGACCTATCCACAGGTTGAGAAGACTCATGAGAACGTAGGCCTACTGGTAAAATGCATGAGGAGGTACTTCAGGGGTACTCTGGGCAAAGCTAAATTCAGTTGGTGGTACAGTAGCCTAAAAAGGTTGGGAACCACTGCTGTACAAGATACCATCAATGCAATGCAGAAATCAATTATGCACTTCATGTATTACAACACAATCACAATTGTACACATTTTCAAAAACGTTTGAATAGATTTAGAATTGCTTGACTGTTTCTTCAATGTTGTATTTTTGTGCAATAATAGCAAAATCAGGAATTAGTATGTTAGTTAACTGACCTCTGATCCCTACAGGGGCCTGTTGGGCCTGCTGGAGCACCCGGTTTCCCTGGATCCCCAGGAGCCAAGGTTTGTACTAATTGCCATTATGTTTGTATCATGCATCATGTCAGTCATAACCTTATTGAACCCAATGGAAGCCTATTGATGTGACAAACGATGTGTCTGATGAATTCCCAATCATCATGTGAAACACTTAATTTCACTACAACATTAGTGAACAGCTCTAATAAGATGATCAATAATGATAAGCTGCAATGAGATGAGATTCTCAGAGTCACTCTACCTCAAGGACACATTGAACAGTCACTGTAGATCTGTCGATCACATCTCTTGGAGACAATGAGCTCCAATCACCATACCGTTTGACTTCATCACTGAGTACAGTTTGAATAACAGAGCAGTCCTAATGGTCCTCTGAATCTCCTCCATCCTACAGGGAGAAGCTGGCCCCACTGGTGCACGTGGAACTGAGGGCGCACAGGGACCCCGTGGAGAGGCTGGTACACCCGGATCTCCTGGACCCGCTGGTGCCTCTGTACGTAACATCCAGGCAATCTTTGATAGAGTCTGAAGTGCATTATCTCACACTGATCATCTCTCATCAATTAACTGATGCATTATTTTCATCTCTTCACCTTGTCTCTGCTCCTCTGCTCCTTTAGGGCAACCCTGGTACTGATGGTATCCCTGGAGCTAAAGGATCTGCTGTAAGCATATTCTTACACTATATGGGTTTAGAATGTACCCTCTACACTCTTTATATACTCAGCATGAAATAAACACTACTCTTAGTTCATTATCAGTTTGCTGCTCAGTCAGTAATATTCAATTACTTTATCTCTCTCTTTCTGTAGGGCGCTTCTGGAATTGCTGGTGCACCTGGTTTCCCCGGACCCCGTGGCCCCCCCGGACCTCAGGGAGCAACAGGACCTCTTGGACCCAAGGGACAGTCTGTAAGTCCCCTATATTCACCCCAAAACCTGGACACACCAATTATATATTGGTGGTGCTGTAGGTTGGTTTACATTGGTTAGTATTGGAGGGTGTACAGGGAGGTGGGGTCATGACAGATAATGTGCTGTGAATAACATTGCTCCTATTTCAGATGTTTTTGACTTTGCACCTGTTTATGTTGTAGGGAGACCCCGGTATTCCTGGCTTCAAAGGAGAGGCTGGTCCCAAGGGAGAGCTTGTGAGTTCTGTTTTGATGTAACACATATCATTCATATCAAATCTGCACTTTTTCATTCTACTGAGATGGACCTGGAAGTATGTTTGAAATGAATCTGCTATCTTCTTGGTCATCCCCTGTAGGGCCCTATAGGTCCCCATGGCGCCCCTGGCCCCGCTGGCGAGGAGGGCAAGAGAGGAGCAAGAGGAGAGCCCGGTGCTGCTGGACCACTTGGACCTCCTGGCGAGAGAGTAAGGATTTGAACCATCACAGATCTCACCACAGATTTTTTTCTTCTGAGTCATTGGGTCATATCAGTTCTTCCCATATCCTATTCCTCATCAATTAAATATTCCCTCTTCTCTCTGTCCTTGTTTCTAGGGAGCTCCCGGTAACCGTGGTTTCCCAGGTCAGGATGGTCTTGCAGGTTCTAAGGTTGGTCTTGACACTTTTACAGTTCTCAATGCCCCATCTCAACTGATATCCAGGAATGGACAGAAGTAGTTGCAAAATCACAAGTCTACTTAATGAGTCCCTAACTGTAAGATGTTGTAGACGGCTGAGTAGTTTCAAAACAACCAAACCTGTAATATTGTACTGCTGGTATCCTGTTGTAGCAGCTGTGATTAATACAATGGCCAGTCACAGTTTATAAACAATGTCGTTTAAGCTTGAGTGATAAATGCATAAAACACTAATACCTCTCTTTCTCTCCACTCTTCCTTAACAGGGAGCCCCTGGTGACCGTGGTGTTCCCGGCGTGGGTGGGCCTAAGGGAGGCACTGGTGACCCCGGCCGCACAGGAGAGCCTGGTCTTCCTGGAGCCAGAGTGAGTAGTAGTACCCCAGGTCCCCACCACCTCACCATCACAACCAGCCAGAACAAGAGCTGTGGCTCAGCCTGTCAGCCTTCATGTATTGGGTTGACACTCTCTCATTGTGTGTGATGCTCACAGGGTCTCACTGGTCGCCCTGGAGATGCTGGTCCTCAAGGCAAAGTTGGTCCTGGTGTAAGTATGCCTCTTTTCCCGTCTAGACCACATACTGTATTCCACTCAAACATTTTGCCATACAATTAACCAAGATTTGGTGCAGTAATACAGTTTTCCTTTCTAAACCCGTGAGATGTATAAGATGTACAAGATCTCAATGGAGGGGTCACCCGAGTGGCACAGTGGTCTAAGGCACTCTATCGCAGTGGTAGAGGCGTCACTACAGACCCGGATTCGATCCCGGGCTGTATCACAACCGTCTGTGATTGGGAGTCCCATAGGCGGCAGACAATTGGCCCAGCATCGACCGGGTTAGGGGAGGGTTTGGCTGGGTGGGCTTTACTTGGCTCATCGCGCTCTACTAACTCCTTGTGGCGGGCCAGGTGCCTGCAGGCTGACCTCGATCGTCAGGTGAATGGTAGTTCCTCCAACAGATTGGTGCTGCCGGCTTTCAGGTTAAGCGGGCGGTGTTAAGAAGCGTGGTTAGGAGGGTCATGTTTCGGAGGATGCATCACTCGACCTTCGCCTCCTGAGCCGGTTGGGGAGGTGCACCGATGAGACAAAATCGAAATTGGGGAGAAAAAGGTGGTAAAATACAAAACAAACGAGATCTCGAGTGATGTTGACTTGCTCCTCTCTTCTCGGTGTGTGGTACTGTAGGGTGCTGCTGGTGAGGATGGTCGCCCCGGCCCACCTGGTCCTCTGGGAGCCCGTGGCCAGCCTGGTGTGATGGGATTCCCCGGACCAAAGGGAGCCAATGTAAGTGTCACAGGGGTTTCTAATAATGTTTTGATACCCAGAGGGAAGAAATTGCCTGTAGATTTGCCTCCAGCACCAGATACACACAGTATCTGACAGTATAGGCAAATAACTATGTAAACGTCCCCATTAATTCCCCTTGCACTTGATGTCCATGCTTCTTCTCTGTGACTGACCAGTGTATTTTTCTTTCAACAGGGTGAGCCTGGCAAGGCAGGAGAGAAGGGTCTTGTGGGTCGTCAAGGTCTGATCGTAAGTAGATGAACCTTTTAGATGACCTTCCTGTATCCCTTGGTCTTAGCGAAGTTGAGTTAACATTGGTGCAATTTTGGTGTTTAACCGCCACAAAGTTTCAAGAAGTAAAACAGTGGAGGATCTGACACTGATCCTTTCCTTTGCTGTGGTGGTTCATGAAGAACTGATACATTTTCTCTCTCTGAACAGGGTCTGGCTGGTAAAGATGGTGAGACTGGTGCTGCTGGACCTCTTGGCCCTCCTGTAAGTGTTCAACCACTGACAGACATACAACAAAGCAATATAAAGTATTTTAGACAGTTCTTAAGGAGACATCTATTTTATACGTGACAACTGCACCCCATAGTGATATAATCAATGTATTTGGTGCACTCATAACACTCATAACATGTAGCCATAGTATATGTAATAGCTAGCATCTCTCTTTGAGCATGAGAATGCAATGGCATTCCCAAACTTACACACAGCTCCACAGGGTGCTAATGCTGTGTCAATCACTTGATCACCTTTTTTGATCATCTGAGGTGCTTCCATCCTAGGGACCTGCTGGAGAGAGAGGAGAGCAAGGAGCTGCTGGACCTTCAGGCTTCCAGGTGAGTTCACCTTACTTTTCTGGATTGGCTAGAATATAAATGATTCCATTCAGAATAACTTGATGTCCATTTTTTTATGATGTCATAGGAAGTCACTGACTGTCTTGTGTTGTTGTGCAGGGTCTGCCCGGACCTGCTGGCCCCCCAGGAGAGGGAGGCAAGCCTGGTGATGCGGTGAGTGTCCACACTGCCACAGCAACACACCAGGCCTGTCCAGGTCCCTGATTGATTGAACACATTAGGAACATCTAACCATGTTACTCATGTCACATTTGTTATCACACACCTCAGCACTTTATCCTGATCAAGTTATACTAGCAAACACAAGCACATGCTGTATTCTAAAACATATTATTTATCTACTGTAAAAATATGCAGCTACAATGTCTCTCTCCTCTCTCTGTAGGGTGTTCCTGGAGAGGCTGGTGCTGCTGGTGCTACTGGACCTAGAGTGAGTTTTCATTTCTACAATAAGTCTGATATAGATATTTTTCTATATTTTCTCTCACTGCCATAATCATCTACATAGCCACCGCCATCTACTTGTCAAACCTTTACATCTGTAGTCCTTCCTGTTTCTGCCTCTCACTTCCTGTCTCTCTGTTCCCTTATAGGGCGAGCGTGGTTTCCCTGGTGAGAGAGGCGGTGCTGGACCTCAGGGTCTGCAGGGACCTCGTGGACTTCCTGGAACTCCCGGAAGTGATGGACCGAAGGTTAAGAGCCACTCCCTTCGGCCAACCTCATCTTCAATAAGAGTTTCTGCTTTTATTGGGCACTTGGAGAACCTCTGAGTCCCTATAGTCTGGCAATCACAAAGCCACTACTGAAGAGAGAAACATCAGAAAGTGTGATCAGCCAACTTCCAAATCCATGTTCCCCCTCTCTGACAGGGAGCCATTGGGCCATCTGGTGGTGCTGGAGCTCAGGGACCCCCAGGTCTGCAGGGTATGCCAGGAGAGAGGGGAGCTGGTGGAATCTCCGGCGCCAAGGGTGACAGAGTGAGTAACAACCCTAAAAAATATACTCTAATCATAGTCGTAGAAAACTAGACAGTGGATTGCAAGGTTATATCATGATGCCTGCTAGATACATACTAAGATGCCATGGTTTTCTGTGTCTTACAGGGTGACAATGGAGAGAAAGGACCTGAGGGCGCTTCTGGAAAAGATGGTTCTAGAGTGAGTACTCAGCAGAAACAGAGAACATAGCCACACTCTCCTGTGCCAACTCTGTCAGCATATTAAAATACAATGATCCAATGACCCCAAGTGAGGTCGATAATAACTCCATCTCTCTCCTCTCCATCTGTCTTCTCTCCTCCCCCTCAGGGTTTGACTGGTCCCATTGGTCCTCCTGGCCCAGCTGGTCCCAATGGCATAAAGGTGAGAATTACCATAAGAATTACAAAATTCACCTGTTATTAGGTGTATGGTCTAATGTTTATTCGACAGATGTACTGTATGTGTACAGTATGGGTTTGTCATTCCTCTCTCCTTCCCTCTCAGGGTGAGGGTGGACCTTCTGGCCCAACTGGTGCTGCTGGTGCCCGTGGTGCTCCTGTAAGTTGTATCTCTCTGCCTCCAGTTTCATATTGTCTGTTTTTAGATTTGTATTAAATCAATCATGTTTGTCAAAATGCCCAGGTTTGAAATGTACAAAGTGCAAACTACCTTCACTACAGTACAGAGAGCAGGAAGAAACTAGAGAACCAGACCCTGCCATGAAACAATGTAGAGCTCTACAGATCCAAATATTTAGTTAGTCACCAGACATTTTGATCTGAAGATACTGTTCATATTGATTCAAAGACCACTCACTATCCAAGTTTCCCAGCATATACAGTTATGAATAGTAAAATAATTTCCAAGTACACCATCTTGATTCCCTCAGAATGAATTTCATCCCAAAATGGTTAACTTCTTGAGTATACTGTAGCTTCCTTCACATTAAATCCCTGCACCTGCAACTTGATGGACAGGGACACATACATGTACAGAATGTCTTCCTCTGTGGCACCTGTTTTGAGCCCTTCTCTCTTCTTGTAGGGTGACCGTGGTGAGGGTGGTCCCCCCGGGCCTGCTGGCTTCGCTGGGCCACCTGTGAGTAGAAACACATTAAGTACATCAGTTTCAATGCAAACATTAATCTAATCCATATAAAACACTGGATCTTTATTGACCTGCATCTTCCATCCTCCAGGGTGCAGATGGTCAGCCTGGAGCCAAGGGAGAGTTAGGCGAGGCTGGACAGAAGGGAGATGGTGGTGCCCATGGACCTCAAGGACCCTCTGGGGCCCCTGGACCTGTGGTAGGTACCCCTCAAAATTAACTTTGAGATATAAAATAGCTGTAATGTCCCAGAGACAGATGTCTTATTTCCCAAGACATTACCATTCTATAATCTATAAGAAATGAAGAGTATTTGAGAACACAATTGATGCACTTCTTGTTTCTTTGTTCTTGTTTCTTTGTCGAATTGTGTTTCTGGTTACTTTTTATTCCAGGGTCCCACTGGTGTTTCTGGACCTAAAGGAGCTCGTGGTGCCCAGGGGGCTTCTGTAAGTCAACAGTTCCAATGATAAGAGATTATTACCCAATAGTAAGTGACAATATAAAATGCTATGTTCTGTAATTGCTTTTACTGAAATATTGTGTTGTCCCTCTCTCATGTTGGTAGGGTGCTACTGGTTTCCCTGGTGCTGCTGGAAGAGTTGGTTCTCCCGGGCCTAACGTGAGTATCACATCATCACAAGTATCCATAGACAATAGAAAGTCACCTTTTCATTGAGATTACCTGTGTATATCTGTGTGATTGAAATATGCTGCATCTCTCTGTTTCCCTCTCTCAGGGTAACCCTGGTGCTGCTGGCCCCGCTGGTCCTGCTGGTAAAGACGGTCCTAAGGGAGTTCGTGGTGACTCTGGAACCCCAGGAAGACAGGGAGATGCTGGGCTGCGTGGAGCTGCTGGAGCCCCTGGCGAGAAGGGAGATGCTGGCGGGGATGGTCTCCCTGTGAGTCTTCCCCCTCCACTCTTATATGATATCTCATGGAGGAAACACCACCCAGCCTTTTACCCCTTGTAGGCTTAGTAACACCAACTCAGCCACCTTGATTGTATATCACTTAACTTCAATGTGCTAGAGCTGGAGTTATGAAGTCAATGAGCTAGAGCTGGAGTTATGAAGTCAATGAGCTCGAGCTGGAGTTATGAAGTCAATGAGCTAGAGCTGGAGTTATGAAGTCAATGAGCTAGAGCTGGAGTTATGAAGTCAATGAGCTAGAGCTGGAGTTATGAAGTCAATGAGCTAGAGCTGGAGTTATGAAGTCAATGAGCTAGAGCTGGAGTTATGAAGTCAATGAGCTAAAGCTGGAGTTATGAAGTCAATGAGCTAAAGCTGGAGTTATGAAGTCAATGAGCTAGAGCTGGAGTTATGAAGTCAATGAGCTAAAGCTGGAGTTATGAAGTCAATGAGCTAGAGCTGGAGTTATGAAGTCAATGAGCTAAAGCTGGAGTTATGAAGTCAATGAGCTAGAGCTGGAGTTGTGAAGTCAATGAGCTAGAGCTGGAGTTATGAAGTCAATGAGCTAGAGCTGGAGTTGTGAAGTCAATGAGCTGGAGTTATGAAGTCAATGAGCTAGAGCTGGAGTTAAGAAGTCAATGAGCTAGAGCTGGAGTTGTGAAGTCAATGAGCTAGAGCTGGAGTTGTGAAGTCAATGAGCTAGAGCTGGAGTTGTGAAGTCAATGAACTGGAGTTATGAAGTCAATGAGCTAGAGCTGGAGTTATGAAGTCAATGAGCTAGAGCTGGAGTTATGAAGTCAATGAGCTAGAGCTGGAGTTGTGAAGTCAATGAGCTAGAGCTGGAGTTGTGAAGTCAATGAGCTAGAGCTGGAGTTGTGAAGTCAATGAGCTAGAGCTGGAGTTGTGAAGTCAATGAGCTGGAGTTATGAAGTCAATGAGCTAGAGCTGGAGTTGTGAAGTCAATGAGCTAGAGCTGGAGTTGGGAAGTCAATGAGCTAGAGCTGGAGTTGTGAAGGCAATGAGCTAGAGCTGGAGTTGTGAAGTCAATGAGATAGAAATGGAGTTGGGAAGTCAATGAGCTAGAGCTGGAGTTGTGAAGTCAATGAGCTGGAGTTGTGAAGTCAATGAGCTGGAGTTGTGAAGTCAATGAGCTGGAGTTGTGAAGTCAATGAGCTAGAACTGGAGTTGTGAAGGCAATGAGCTAGAGCTGGAGTTGTGAAGTCAATGAGCTAGAGATGGAGTTGTGAAGGCAATGAGCTCGAGCTGGAGTTGGGAAGTCAATGAGCTAGAGCTGGATTTGGGAAGTCAATGAGCTTGAACTGGAGTTGGGAAGTCAATGAGATAGAAATGGAGTTGGGAAGTCAATGAGCTAGAGCTGGAGTTGTGAAGTCAATGAGCTGGAGTTGTGAAGTCAATGAGCTATAGCTGGAGTTGTGAAGTCAATGAGCTGGAGTTGTGAAGTCAATGAGCTGGAGTTGTGAAGTCAATGAGCTGGAGTTGTGAAGTCAATGAGCTAGAGCTGGAGTTGTGAAGGCAATGAGCTAGAGCTGGAGTTGTGAAGGCAATGAGCTAGAGCTGGAGTTGTGAAGGCAATGAGCTAGAGCTGGAGTTGTGAAGGCAATGAGCTAGAGCTGGAGTTGTGAAGTCAATGAGCTAGAGATGGAGTTGTGAAGGCAATGAGCTAGAGCTGGAGTTGGGAAGTCAATGAGCTAGAGCTGGATTTGGGAAGTCAATGAGCTAGAACTGGAGTTGGGAAGTCAATGAGATAGAACTGGAGTTGGGAAGTCAATGGCCTAGAACTGGAGTTGGGAAGTCAATGAGCTAGAGCTGGAGTTGTGAAGTCAATGAGCTAGAGCTGGAGTTGTGAAGTCAATGAGCTAGAGATGGAGTTGTGAGGTCAATGAGCTAGAGCTGGAGTTGTGAAGTCAATGAGCTGAAGTTGTGAAGGCAATGAGCTAGAGCTGGAAAGTCAATGAGCTAGAGCTGGAGTTGTGAAGTCAATGAGCTAGAGCTGGAGTTGGGAAGTCAATGAGCTGAAGTTGTGAAGGCAATGAGCTAGAGCTGGAAAGTCAATGAGCTAGAGCTGGATTTGGGAAGTCAATGAGCTAGAACTGGAGTTGGGAAGTCAATGAGCTAGAACTGGAGTTGGGAAGTCAATGAGATAGAGCTGGAGTTGTGAAGTCAATGAGCTAGAGCTGGAGTTGTGAAGTCAATGAGCTAGAACTGGAGTTGTGAAGTCAATGAGCTAGAGCTGGAGTTGTGAAGTCAATGAGCTAGAGCTGGAGTTGTGAAGTCAATGAGCTAGAGCTGGAGTTATGAAGTCAATGAGCTAGAGCTGGAGTTGTGAAGGCAATGAGCTAGAGCTGGAAAGTCAATGATCTAGAGCTGGATTTGGGAAGTCAATGAGCTAGAACTGGAGTTGGGAAGTCAATGAGCTAGAGCTGGATTTGGGAAGTCAATGAGCTAGAGCTGGATTTGGGAAGTCAATGAGCTAGAACTGGATTTGGGAAGTCAATGAGCTAGAACTGGAGTTGGGAAGTCAATGAGCTAGAGTTATGAAGTCAATGAGCTGGAGTTGTGAAGTCAATGAGCTAGAGCTGGAGTTGTGAAGGCAATGAGCTAGAGCTGGAGTTGTGAAGGCAATGAGCTAGAGCTGGAGTTGTGAAGGCAATGAGCTAGAGCTGGAGTTGGGAAGGCAATGAGCTAGAGCTGGAGTTGGGAAGGCAATGAGCTAGAGCTGGAGTTGTGAAGTCAATGAGCTAGAGCTGGAGTTGTGAAGTCAATGAGCTAGAACTGGAGTTGTGAAGACAATGAGCTAGACCTGGAGTTGTGAAGTCAATGAGCTGGAACTGAATTTGTGAAGTCAATGAGCTGGAACTGGAGTTGTGAAGTCAATGAGCTAGAACTGGATTTGTGAAGTCATTGAGCTAGACCTGGAGTTGTGAAGTCAATGTATTAAACTGACCTATTGTCTTTATCTCTAGGGTCCCGATGGTCCTTCAGGTCCCCAGGGTCTGGCTGGGTCACGTGGTATTGTTGGTCTGCCTGGGCAGCGTGGAGAGAGGGGCTTCCCTGGCCTTCCTGGTCCTTCTGTGAGTATCTCACCCCTGATAGTACTACCACACTTGCAGTAGGTTATGAACTTGAAAGACAGGTCATTGTTATGGAACCATTGCTCTTACTGGTCCAGTTGTATGTTAAGCTCTCTTTAAATCCAGGTTCATATACAGTGGGACAAAAAAGTATTTAGTCAGCAACCAATTGTGCAACTTCTCCCACTTAAAAAGATGAGAGAGGCCTGTAATTTTCATCATAGGTACACTTCAACTATGACAGACAGAATGAGAAAAAGAAAATCCAGAAAATCACATTGTAGGATTTTTTAATGAATTTATTTGCAAATGATGGTGGAAAATAAATATTTGGTCACCTACAAACAAGCAAGATTTCTGTCTCTCACAGACCTTTAACAACTTCTTTAAGAGGCTCCTCTGTCCTCCACTCGTTACCTGTATTAATGGCACCTGTTTGAACTTGTTATCAGTATAAAAGACACCTGTCCACAACCTCAAACAGTCACACTCCAAACTCCACTATGGCCAAGACCAAAGAGCTGTCAAAGGACACCAGAAACAAAATTGTAGACCTGTACCAGGCTGGGAAGACTGAATCTGCAATAGGTAAGCAGCTTGGTTTGAAGAAATCAACTGTGGGAGCAATTATAAGAAATGGAAGACATACAAGACCACTGATAATCTCCCTCGATCTGGGGCTCCACGCAAGGTCTCACCCCGTGGGGTCAAAATGATCACAAGAACGGTGAGCAGAAATCCCAGAACCACATGGGGGGACCTAGTGAATGACCTGCAGAGAGCTGGGACCAAAGTAACAAAGCCTACCATCACTATGCCACCAGGGACTCAAATCCTGCAGTGCCAGACATGTCCCCCTGCTTAAGCCAGTACATGTCCAGGCCCGTCTGTAGTTTGCTAGAGAGCATTTGGATGATCCAGAAGAAGATTGGGAGAATGTCAGATGAAACCAAAATATAACTTTTTGGTAAAATCTCAACTCGTCGTGTTTGGAGGACAAAGAATGCTGAGTTTCATCCAAAGAACACCATACCTACTGTGAAGCATGGGGGTGGAAACATCATGCTTTGGGGCTGTTTTTCTGCAAAGGGACCAGGACGACTGATCTGTGTAAAGGAAAGAATGAATGGGGCCATGTATCGTGAGATTTTGAGTGAAAACCTCCTTCCATCAGCAAGGGCATTGAAGATGAAACGTGGCTGGGTCTTTCAGCATGACAATGATCCCAAACACACCGCCCGGGCAACGTAGGAGTGGCTTCGTAAGAAGCATTTCAAGGTCCTGGAGTGGCCTAGCCAGTCTCCAGATCTCAACCCCATAGAAAATCTTTGGAGGGAGTTGAAAGTCCGTGTTGACCAGCAACCGCCCCAAAACATCACTGCTCTAGAGGAGATCTGCATGGAGGAATGGGCCAAAATACCAGCAACAGTGTGTGAAAACCTTGTGAAGATTTACAGAAAACATTTGACCTCTGTCATTGCCAACAAAGGGTATATAACAAAGTATTGAGAAACTTTTGTTATTGACCAAATACTTATTTTCCACCATAATTTGCAAATAAATTCATTAAAAATCCTACAATGTGATTTTCTGGAATTGTTCTCCTCACTTTGTCTGTCATAGTTGAAATGTACCTATGATGAAAATTACAGGCCTATCTCATCTTTTTAAGTGGGAGAACTTGCACAATTGGTGGCTGACTAAATACTTTTTGCCCCACTGTCACTCCCACTAGTCCTGTACCATTGAGTGGTAACTAAGCAACATATCTACTAGAATATCATATCTGGGATGTCTGGAGTGATCGACTGTTATACCATGGAGTCCTGATATCCACATACGTTCAATATGACAGATCTACATCCAGAATTCTTTCTCCTTAAAACTGTCACAAAGAAGTCAATCACTCAGTGACTAATTGGCTGTAACGGAGATGCATTCAGAACTTTCATTTCCATCATACCTACAACAGACTTTCTATTGGGGTTTTGCTGCTTTTCTTTTGCTGCCTTTTCCCACATAGGGGCTTTTAGCCAGTTGCTCAAGTCCTACTTTGCATGCAAATCAATAGCTAAGTCCATTAACCCATTGACTAGTCAAATGTTACATCCTTGTGGTTATAGTGATGACGTCTGACACTTATTCGCTGATGTTCTGTGTGTCCCAGGGAGAGCCCGGTAAGCAGGGAGCTCCTGGTGCTGGTGGTGACCGTGGACCCCCTGGGCCTGTGGGGCCTCCTGGACTGTCTGGACCTTCTGGCGAGCCCGGAAGAGAGGTCAGAACTAAACCATGACAACACAGGCCACAACAACAATATAAACCACAACAATAACAAATGTAGGCCACTGTAGCTGCATGCAGCAATTACCGGGATAAAGGCCATAGCTGCACTATAGTGCCACCAGCTGGCCAATATAATTACACCTCTGGGTTGAGCTACTGCAAGAACCATAGGAACGACAACAGCAACATATACATCAATAATCACCAGAACAACAACAGCGACTTTCCAAAACAAGAACACCCCTCCCTCCACACACATACAATAACCATAAAGCAAAAATGTAAATAATCACCACAACTGTAACAATAACAACCAAAACAAACAATGACACAACAGAAAACAGAAAACACAACCATAGTCAATCGCAAACAACAACCACAGCCATCTGTATTTCCACAGCACCATTAACCCATGGACCCCAAACGTGTTGCTTTGGCAGCTACTTCAGGACTGGAAGCCAATACATTTCATGTATTGATTAAATCTCTGTCTCTACCTCACAGGGCAACACTGGATCTGATGGGCCCCCTGGTAGAGATGGATCCACCGGAGTCAAGGTGAGACACTCCAAATCAAATGCTATTTTATTCTAGCAAATGTTATTTGTCACATGCACCGACTACAACTGCTGTTTTCGGTGCATGTGACAAATAACACGCTGTGTAGTAGACCTTGGAGTGAAATCCAGCAAAGTGCGAACATTCCCAGAACATTAGCTAAGATTCCCATTAAGTTCTTGTTAGAGTTTATCTAACATTAGGATGGTAATCACAAAAACATTCAAATAATGTTCTTGATAACAAAATGTTTTTTTGTTTTTTTAATGTTTTATATGAAATATTATAACATTCACAAAAATGTTGTGCATAACATCTGTAACAACAACCACAGAACATTCTCCAAACGTTCTTATTAGGTTTCCAGGTAATGTAACAACACAATGTACCAGTGAAGAATGAAGTATGTTCTGGGAACGTTCTTGCAACATCAGGCAAATGTTTTATACAAACATCGTATAATCATCAGCACAACTGGACCGTTTTTGTGTTATGAGAATATTCGCCACATCCTAACAAATGTTTCAGGCACATTCACAGAACCAATTTGGGTTTGCTGAGATGCTTACTGACCTGCATTATGCACCAATCAAACCAATCAGTCCAATTGATGGATAAGATATCAAATGTTCTTGAAATGTCCTTATATCCTATGATCTTCTCTCCACCTGTAGGGTGAGCGTGGTAACACTGGTCCTGCAGGTGCACCTGGCGCCCCCGGCGCTCCCGGTGCCCCCGGCCCTGTTGGCCCCCTGGGCAAGCAGGGAGACAGAGGAGAGGGAGTGAGTAACCCTACAAAACTACACACAATATGAATGAGAGAAATGTTGGTGTTTTGTAATTGATGGTACTTGTTGTTAGCCTGTCTAATGGAAGAACCTCACTCTTGTTTTTAGGGTGCTCAAGGACCTGCCGGACCCGCTGGACCAGCTGGCGCTAGAGGAATGGCTGTGAGTGTCAATGTTCCTCATTGTGAAACACACACACCACTCTCTAATAAACTATACCTACTGTAGCTGTACCTGCATTGGCACACTGAGTTGATTGACACCCTCTGCCTCTCCACATCAGGGACCCCAAGGACCCCGTGGAGACAAGGGAGAGGCTGGCGAGACAGGAGAGAGGGGACAGAAGGGACACCGTGGCTTCACCGGTCTGCAGGGTCTTCCTGGACCTCCAGTAAGTCACCCAAATCCTCTGGCCACGCTGCACCAGTTATTATACCTCTCTATCTGCATAGAAGTAGAATGCCTAACTTTCAATGTGGAATAAGTTCTGTTCCCTGACTTCCTGTCGTCATTATCTTAACAGGGCTCCGCTGGAGACCAGGGAGCTGCTGGACCTGCCGGACCTAGTGGTGCTAAGGTGAGTTCAGACGAAAGAGAAGAAGAGGTGGAGAAAAGAACAGAACACTTCTCTAATCCCTCCATACTCTGATGAGACAAATATAGACTACTCATATACAGTAGTTATCCCATGCTATGATAATGAGAGGCACAGGCTAGTCATAATCCACCAACACCAATTATAATCTAGTTATAATCCTCCAACACCATGATAAAGTGGAGGACGGAAATAGCCACTGTTTTTAATTAGCCTATTCTATGATAACAAGGAAGGCTAATGATTTTATGATTACAACATGCTATGGAAGAATGGAAGACAGACGGGAGAGGTTACTACTTTTAAAATAATCCATTAAAACAAATTGCATGATAAACAGAGGGAAAGGGCTGGCCACTACAACGTGAATCATTTTTTACCCAAAGTGAGAAATGCTAAATTTGTAATGTCCAATAAGCAGGTTGTTCTTGAATTAAAGCGAGAGTACTCTCACACATAATCAACAACAATTGGACAATAACATTATATCAGGTAAAAGTTTAAAACAATGTGAAACCAAACACTAAAGGGGGGTTTACATGTATTCATGCTATGCTAGCATCCATATGTATGAGCCATGACTGACCCACCCTATCCATCTCCTCAGGGACCCCCTGGCCCAGTCGGCCCCGCTGGTAAGGATGGATCTAACGGTCAGCCTGGACCCCTCGGACCCCCTGGACCTCGTGGTCGTTCTGGAGAAACTGGCCCTGCTGTGAGTAACGCTTGTCAACATTAGACTTACCTGAATATACTATATATACTGTACATGTAGCAGCAAAAGTCTTAAAGTCTTCATATTTGATCTCCTCTCCTCCTTCAGGGTCCACCTGGTAACCCCGGACCCCCTGGTCCTCCTGGTCCTCCCGGCCCTGGCATCGACATGTCTGCCTTTGCTGGCCTGTCTCAGCCTGAGAAGTCTCCGGATCCCCTGAGGTACATGAGAGCTGACGAGGCGTCCAGCTCCCTGAGGCAGCACGACGTGGAGGTGGACTCCACACTCAAGTCCCTCAACAACCAGATTGAGAACCTGCGCAGCCCTGATGGTAGCCAGAAGAACCCTGCCCGCACCTGCAGAGACCTCAAACTGTGCCACCCAGAGTGGAAGAGCGGTGAGTGGGGGAACGGGCAGAGGAGAGGGAAAAGAGAGTGAATGGAAAGAAAAGAAAAGAGAGAAATGGATTTATGGAATTTTGTTTTTTATTCATCAAGGAAGATTCGCCCAAAATATACAGTGTAGAAAGGAAAGAACACGTGTATAACGTGATCAGTCCAAACAGTGCTAGGGGTTGAACCATTTTTCCTCTGCTCCTCTCGTTCTTCAGGTGACTACTGGGTGGATCCTAACATTGGTAGCACAGCTGATGCCATCAAGGTCTTCTGCAACATGGAGACTGGCGAGACCTGTGTGTACCCCAGCATAGCCAACGTGCCTCAAAAGAACTGGTGGACAAGCAAGAGCAACGACCGCAAACATGTCTGGTTCGGAGAGACCATGAATGGAGGATTCCACGTGAGTCTCTTCTCGCTATCAATAATAATGTCACTGGGTGAAACATAGCTACTCCTTTAGTAGAACTTCATTTCAAGGGTTATCCTGATCATCAGTCAAACTCTTCCTCAGTGTTTCCTTTTATAAATTAAACCTATATTTCAGCCTCACAGATAATTGATAGACATCACAAAATCCTACCATCCATAAACCTATGACCTCCTCCATGACCTCCATTTTTGCAACTGCACTCGTCCTTACCATGTCACACTTAACCCTCCCTCTCCCTGTATAGTTCAGCTACGCTGAGGACGGTACCAACGCTGCCAGTATCCAGCTGACCTTCCTGAGGCTGCTGTCCACGGAAGCGTCTCAGAGCCTCACCTACCACTGCAAGAACAGCGTGGCCTATATGGACGCATCCACTGGCAACCTGAAGAAGTCTCTGCTGCTCCAGGGCTCCAACGACGTGGAGATCAGAGCTGAGGGAAACAGCCGCTTCACCTACAGCGTTATGGAGGATGGCTGCAAGGTGAGAGGGATAGGCACTGTCAAGTTAGGTCAGGGAAAGGATGGACATAGTTAAGTAGGACCATGGGGGAAGGCACAGTGCAGTCACAGTAAAAAAAAAGAGAAAAAAAAGCAATATTTCTGTTATTGTAATCTATGGGAATATCTAGAGGGTTAGTGTGCTTCAACATGTCTCTGTTGTCATCCCACAGAAACACACAGGCCAGTGGGGAAAGACTGTCTTCGAGTACAAAACACAGAAGACCTCCCGTCTGCCCATCGTGGACATTGCTCCCATGGACATTGGAGGAGCGGACCAGGAGTTCGGTGTGGATGTGGGAACAGTCTGCTTCTTGTAAAGTGAAATAAACACAACGGCAAAAAACTCAAATATGAAAGAAATAACTCAACTATGAAACAATACACACTCTACAAAAAAGAAGACTGACTTTTTAAAAAAAGGACACTTTTTCTCTGGCAAAGTGCTCTCCTTCAAGTTGTACTCCATGGATGTTAGCGCTGAAGGGCACCGGCATTCCAGCATTCCCTGTCAACCCACTTCCTGAGATCCAGTCATGTTTCCCATGGCCCACAGTTGACGGGAATGAGCCAGGAGGAAGAGGGACCAAGCCAAGAGACGAGTGATGAAGAAACAGAAACATGACTCGATGTCACTTATTTATTGTCTAAACCTTACATGGGCAGAGGTTAGGTACAGTAGGACTGGGGAGCTTCACCATAAGAGCAACACAAGCCCATCCTACCACAGAAGACCTAGAACCTCCCACTTCTACTCCACCTCCCTCCCCCGTCTCCTCCCCAACCTAGCTACAAATATGCCATTTTGAATCAATGTGGACCAAAACATATTTTCAGTTATTATAGTCCAAGTCCTCCAAATGTTTTTTACCATCAAGACGAGGAGAGAAACTTTTACTGTGCATTATAAATATTTGGTTCTGTGTTGTAAAAGTGTGTGTTTATAAAACAGCCAGATGGTTTTATATATATTTCCACATTGTGTGTGTACATGTGTCTAGATATATGCACACAAACACTTTTTGGAAAATGAGGATTCATTTGGGATGTATTTTTCCATGGTCTTTTACCCCTTCACTGTCCATTAGATCAAAATATCTTACTTAGTTCACAAACAACTTACATTTTCTAATAAAATTGGGGAAAGTTGTAGTCATCCTGATTGTTTAAAGCTACCTCACGCTGAAAAACACAGTGAAAACATTCACCTTAAATCTTGAGCTGACCAACATGTGCTTTTGGGTGGAACTGGGGCTGAACGGCCATCTTTGCTTTGGGGTGCTCCATCTTCAGAAGGTGCTATGAGTTCTAGAATTCAGTCTCTGCCATCCCCCCCCCAATTCCCACTAGCCTCACACCACACACACACACCCCACCCTGGAGGACAGGTGCAGCCAGGCAAAGCAGAGAACCAAGGGACTTTGGGTAGTACCCTATGGAGTCCATGCCCCACAAATAGAATCACGGGACTCCAAGGAGAGCCGCCCAAACAACCAGGGTGGGTTGTCTCTGTGTGTGTGAGGGTGTGTATATTTGTTTTGTTATTATTACATTTTATTATGATCATGATCATTTTTTTGTTTTGTTTATTTTGTTACACTTTTAATTGATGTAAATTGGAAATAAAAAGAAAATACCAAGTAACAATTAAGTTGACTTTTAACTGAGTTTCTTTTAAATAAGTACAGAAAAGGCATGAGGGTTGGATAGCTTTTTCTGTTAACTGAACCCAAGGCCTGTGTACTGTTTTTGTTGTTGAGAGGTCAGTTACCCTTTTTAAGGGTTTGAGTGCATGGCATGTGTGTAAGTATGCATGTGTGAGTGTGTTTTCCTATGAGAGAATGTCATAACACAGGAATGAAAGTACTGTATTCATTCACCGGTTTCAGGGTGGTGTCAGGCATGGTTGGCTTCTTTTTGTTAGAAGGCATAAATACAGTAGAGCAAATGATGTGCTGAATGGAATTGAAGTATTTTGTACATTAACAGTAATGTTTTAAAGATGCTTCAAGACATGGCCACGTAGGTGTTTGTCAGCGTTTGGTGATCCGCTTGTCTGTTTCCCTTCCTCTCCACCTCTCCATATCTTTCTTCTGAGCAATAAAAATTAGCCTGAAAAGACTAAACAGTGATATTCTTCTTTAAAGGGAAATTATTGTTGTTATTACAAACCTACATTGACATTATCACAAATGTCACATTTTAGTTTACTTAAATCTTTTAGAGTTATTCGTGACCGAAAGTGAAGGGCAAATCAGGAAGGTAAAACGTCAAACTATCATATTAACGCCAGATTGTATACTTATTCTATACTTGACAATACAGTATACTCCTTTACCTAGAACATGGAGATGATTTAAGAAACATCATTAAAGACACACTGAAGCCTCTTGATCAACTCATTCACCGCTTTTGCAAGAACAAAGTGGCGATGGCTTGACCTGAACCTCATCCCACCAACCCCCGTCTTGGACTAGGCATAAAAAGACACAACCATTTGCATAACACTTTGTACACGTTTATTTAACAAGTGTTCCAAAAATGATAAATTGTACTTACAAACATGACTTGAAATATAGTTTCTGTGTTAGTTTGCGCGTGTGTGTGTGTGGTTAGGATGAGTTCTGTGTATAGTGTCTGGTTGGCGTAGTCTGCTGGCCTGCCCTGGGAGAGGGGCTGCCTCCAAGGCCGGGCTGGGGATTCCCAGCACTCATAAAGCAAAAAGGCACATGAGTAATCTTTCCATTAGACCAACACTGTGGAGAGACAACATCACTAGTGTCACTGAGATGAGTTTAGCGCCACGTAGCTAGACCTCGTGCTCTATTCACTGCAGCACATCAATAGCCATGTCAAATGGAATGATCAGTGTGTAGACCATGTACAATCTCTAGTTGAAGTCTCATTGCCCATCTTTCCCATTCAAATGACATTAATGCATAAACTACTTTTGAGTAAAACAAAAAACAAACAAATAACTTTAAAATTGAAAGTAAACTATAGCGTTAAGATCAGTTTAAGCAGCACTGTGGGGAAACATCTAAATGTAAAGAACAGCGTTTGTAGAAACTGACCACAGTGAGCTGGGTTGAATTGCATCAGTCTGGGCTCTGTCCCGGCCTCCCCCTGAACAAAACCACTGACACACACAGACAGACAGTTATTACCACTGACACATAGACAGACAGTTATTACCACTGACACATAGACAGACAGTTATTACCACTGACACATAGACAGACAGTTATTACCACTGACACATAGACAGACAGTTATTACCACTGACACACACAGACAGTTATTACCACTGACACACACAGACAGACAGTTATTACCACTGACACATAGACAGACAGTTATTACCACTGACACATAGACAGACAGTTATTACCCCTGACACATAGACAGACAGTTATTACCACTGACACACAGACAGACAGTTATTACCACTGACACATAGACAGACAGTTATTACCACTGACACATAGACAGACAGTTATTACCACTGACACATAGACAGACAGTTATTACCACTGACACACAGACAGACAGTTATTACCACTGACACATAGACAGACAGTTATTACCACTGACACATAGACAGACAGTTATTACCACTGACACATAGACAGACAGTTATTACCACTGACACATAGACAGACAGTTATTACCACTGACACACACAGACAGTTATTACCACTGACACACACAGACAGACAGTTATTACCACTGACACATAGACAGACAGTTATTACCACTGACACATAGACAGACAGTTATTACCACTGACACACACAGACAGTTATTACCACTGACACATAGACAAGACAGTTATTACCACTGACACAGACAGACAGTTATTACCACTGACACACACAGACAGACAGTTATTACCACTGACACACACAGACAGACAGTTATTACCACTGACATACAGAGATACACAACACTGAGACACCCTCCTGGATATGTAACATACTAGAGAACCTACCATGGCAGAAGCTTAAAAGCGGGGTTGATTTGAGTCTTGAACACTGCGATCATGGCAGCGCGGCCTGCTTCAGCATCTCCTGATGGAACAGGTAAGAGGAAGGAGGAGAGAAGATGACAAAACATACTTTCCAACTTGGAGAAAGAGGAGAGGAGGGAAGGAGCCTGACCTTTGAGAAGCACGGCTCGTCTCTCTCCTGTCGGGTCCCACGCTAGCGACTGGATCTCTCCTCCGACCCTGAAAAACATGCATACACAATAGGCTAATCTGTAAGGTTAATCAATAACTAGTTTAGTGAATGACTAGTTAACCCAGGTCTTTCCTTACGCCATATCTCCACCTGGTGTATTTAAGGTTGTCTCAGACAGGTCGGCCACCACTGTTGCAGCCTTCGGCCCCCCTGACATCCCTAAGGGCATCCCTAGTGGAGAAAGAGGAGGACTTACATCAAAACAAACAACGCAAGCACAAAGCACACAGTGTAAAACAACTGTAAGAGGTTGGTGTGCTTCATATCATACATGGTCTTGTGTTTGTGTGTGTACCTGGGGTGTCAGTAAAAGTTAGGGCATAGATGACAGTCTCTCCTTGCACACTGAAGAGCAGCCGACTCCCATCAGGACTACAACTGCCAGACTAGACAGTTACAGAGAGACAGTGAGCCAAACACACAAACATTCACACAGACCAGGTGTCTCACCTGACAGCGTCCCTTCAGACAAGGCCACCGCTCGCAAATCCACATCCTGGTTTCCCAAACCATGCAGCAACACACATAAGACATACACTACTGTTGAAAAGTTTGGGTTCACATAGAAATGTCCTTGTTTTTGAAAGAAAAGCACATATTCTGTCCATTAATATAACATCAAATTAATCAGAAATACAGTGTAGAAATTGTTAATGTTGTAAATGACTATTGTAGCTGGAAACGGATGATTTTGAAGGGAATATCTACATAGGTCCATTATCAGCAACCATCACTCGTGTTCCTTTGGAAGACCCGTTTTATTGCTTCTTTAATCAGTACAACAGTTTTCAGCTGTACTAACATACGTGCCAAAGGGTTTTCTAATGATCAATTAGCCTTTTAAAATTATAAACTTGGATTAGCTAACACAACGTGCCATTGGAACACAGGAGTAGGTTGGTTGCTGATAATGGGCCTTAACGACATAAAGCTCTCCTGCACTACTGTCTCTGACCTGAAGAAGTAGGAGGGTGTAGCTGCCAGCACGCGACTGCCATCAGGGGACCAGGATAGGTACGTGACTCCTCCCCCTCCCACACGGTAGAGGCACACAGCTCTCAACAGCTACATCCCACACCTGACAGAGATAGAAACAGAGACAGAGAGAAAGAGAGTCACAAGGATGTTCCAGCATCACAGTTGAGTAGCAGTAGAGTAGAGGTTGAGACTGCTGGTTCCTACCAGCATGGCAGTGTCCCTGGGAGAGGCCGACACCAGGAGAGATCCGTTAGGTGACCATGCCATGGAAGTGACAGGGGAATGGCCTGGGTGGGACAGGACCTGGGCACAGCCAGGTCTGTGAGAAGGAAGAAGAGATAGAAAGAGATTGAATGAGAAATAGGGAGGACGGAGAAAAAGAAAGTTGAAGAGTATAATAATGAGCATGTATACCTGGTAGAGAACGAGATGGGGTCCACGTGCCAGACCAGCAGGCAGTTGTGACAGGCCACAGCCAGGGTAGACGCACACAGAGGCTTCCACTGCAGGGCTGCCACACTGTGCTGCAGACGGTGCATTAGGGTGGTAATAGCACTGGTGGTATTAGCACTGAGGGAGAAAGAGACAGAGTGTTTGAGAGAGAGACGGAGAAAGAGACAGAACAAGTTTAACACCGCACTAGGTTGGTCTGACGGAATATGATTTTGAGGACATAGGTTTTATCTGAATCCAGGAAACCGGCCCATACGGAGATTCTCAATTGGTTTTACTCGGCTCCTCACGTAAGAGGAAACAATTCCGCTTATATGAAATGACTCTCCTTCTCCACTTGCGCGTCATCATGTAAATCACATTTAGGAATCCCAAAATAAATATGTTTAGTAAAAATGTAATTAGATAGTTGTGCTAGACATTTTATAGATAAAAGTTAAGTAAAGGTAAGTTTTGTTTTCAAATATGTGCATTCTTTTCTCCTCAGAGAACACAACAGCTGTTTCAAAAGTGGTGTGACTGGTTTCAAAACTCTTCCGCGAGAGCCGACCGTAGGATACTCTTGTGAACCCTCTGCCGAAGGTGTAATCGAGGTGGTGAGCATATTCCTCTGTTCATCTACTAACGAATTGGCATTCTCCTCAACCACTTAACAATTTTCAGGCCCCGGAGAAGAGGACGGAGGAGTTGAGAAACTCCCAGAGTTTAATAGTCAACGACACAGCCACGGAAATCTCCTCCTATGCACTCTGGACGTGCGTTGGTTGTACCCAACTCCCTAACGACCGTCAGGTCATTAATGGCCTGGTACTGAGGGCTCTATTATCTCTCTGACATCAATGCAGATGCAATTGAAAATCACATCAAACACTTACCATAAAAACCGTATCATGCTTTTAAAACGTAGTTCACTGTAATCGATCAATTTGATGAAAGTTCAACAAAAGATTGAAACTGAGTGGAAAACATGGTCGTTGTGGATGTTGTTTCAAAGTCAAACATGGATATGGACAGCGCTTTCTAAGGTGATGATTCATTCAAAACACCCATATGCATACATATAGGCCTATATATGAGCCCAAACCTAAAGAAAAAAAGTTAGTGTACACTCAGTGTACAAAACATTAGGAACACCTGCTCTTTCCATGACAGACTGACCAGGTGAAAGCTATGATACCTTATTGACGTCACCTGTTAAATACACTTCAATCAGTGCAGATGAAGGGGAGGAGACCAGTTAAAGGATTTTTAAGCCTCGAGACAATTGAGACATGGATTGTGTATGTGTGCCATTCAGAGAGTGAATGGGCAAGACAAACGGGATATGGTAGTAGGTGCCAAGCGCACCGGTTTGAGTGTGTCAAGAACTGCATGCTGCTGGGTTTTTCACGCTCAACAGTTTGCAGTGTGTATCAAGAACGGTCCAAAGGACATCCAGCCAACTTGACACAACTGTGGGAAGCATTGCAGTCAACATGGGCCAGCATTCCTGTGGAACACTTTCGACAATTGAGGCTGTTTGGAGGGCTAAAGGGGGTGCAACTCAATGTTAGGAAGGTGTTGGTAATGTTTTGTACACTAAGTGTACAATACATAGCCTAATAGCCTACTGCATAGGCCTACACGTAGCAGAAAAACATATATTAAAAAAATAATAAACATGTAAGATGTCTTTGGAACATAATTGATCAAGCCTATAGTCCAAAAATTAAAACAATTCTAGTAATCACCAGTGAATGTGGACTGTATTATTACGCATACTCTATTCATGAGTCAGAGAAAACGTACAGGCCTAGGCAAAATGCTATTGGTTCATTGATTGTGCAAGGCGGCATAAAGCATTTGCCTACAATTAGAGTGAATTTGTAATTGATGCATCCAAACAGACGATCTACCTGCGAGAAATTTTAATGGACGGCAACTTTAAGCCAAGTATGATCGGTAATACATTTAAAATGATGGGCTTAAAATGGACTGACCAAGTAATATAATAATAATATATGCCATTTAGCAGACGCTTTTATCCAAAGCGACTTACAGTCATGTGTGCATACATTCTACGTATGGGTGGTCCCGGGAATCGAACCCACTACCCTGGCGTTACAAGCGCCATGCTCTACCAACTGAGCTACAGAAGGACCATTATCAGATGTTTACAGACAAAGGGACAGATACACTTGAGAATCTATCAATAAAGTACAACCTCCAGAACTCTGTTATACAATTATTTACAAGCAAGAAGCCATCTTACTAAAGCAGTGGGACCTAATAAAACACTTAGTGATATACATTTAATTAATTACACTGAACAAAAATAAAAACACGTCTTTACATTGTGTTGGTCCCATATTTCATGAGCTGAAAAATACTGACATTTTCCGTACGCACAAAAAGCTTATTTCTCTCAAATGTTGTGAACTAATGTGTTTACATCTGTTAGTGAGCATTTCTCCTTTGCCAAGATAATCCAATCACCTGACAGGTGTGGCATATCAAGAAGCTGATTAAAAGGCATGATCACTACACAGGTGCACTTTGTGCTTGGAACAATAAAAGGCCACTCTAAAATGTGCAGTTTTGTCACCCAACACAATGCCACAGATGTCTCAAGTTGAGGGAGCGTGCAATTGGCATGCTGACTGCAGGAATGTCCACAAGAGCTATTGCCAGAGAATTGAATGTTAATTTCTTTACCATAAGCCACCTCCAACATCGTTTTACAGAATGTGTCAGTACGTTCAACCAGCCTCACAACTGCGGACCACGCATATGGGCAAGTAGTTTGCAGATGTCAACGTTGTGAACAGAGTGCCCCATAGTGGCGGTGGGGTTATGGTATGGGAAGGCATAAGCTACGGTCAACAAACACAATTGCATTTTATCGATGGCAATTTGAATGCAGAGATACCAGGACGAGATCTTGAGGCCCATTGTCGTGCCATTCATCTGCCGCCATCACCTCATGTTTCAGCATGATAATGCATAGCCCATGTCGCAAGGACCTGTAGACAATTTCTGGAAGCTGAAAATGTCCCAGTTCTTCCACGGCCTGCATACTCACCAGACATGTCACTGATTGAGCATGTTTGGGAGGCTCTGGATCGACGTGTACGAGTGTGTTCCAGTTCCCAAAAATATCCAGCAACTTCGCACAGCCATTAAAGAGTGGGACAACATTTCACAAGCCACAATAAACAGTCTGATCAACTCTATGCTATAATGTAGCATAGCCTAAATCACAGGTAGTTATTTTCTATTGGCTCGCGCGCATAGGCAACTTGAAAAGCCCACAACGGTTGTGAAATATGAACACGAGACTCACATCCTTTTGAAAATATAGATTGCTATTATGTTCTATGTGCATCATGCTGAAGACAGTCCCAATTTAACACTATATGCCTGCTCCCCTGCTCCCTAGTAGGTGTAGAATCTACACCCAGGCATAGCTCATAGAAGAGCAACAAGTATGCTTTTTTGGCCTGGCGTAGAGCCCATTTTACGTCGGACGTCCCACTTACGACCAACTGGTGCAACTGGCCCCAGAACACCATATATACCATAAAGCAGTGGTCACCAACCTTTTCTGAATCAAGATCACTTTCAAAGTCAAAAAAAAGATCTACCGTTCAGATTTTCTTTTTTACATGATAAAAAAAAAAAAAAAAACATGAACCTAGATAAAAATGTGATTTGTGCAGTAGGCCTAAAACATTATTGTCTAATAGGCCTGCCAATACTGTCCTTCTCAGACCATATTATATTTCAAAAGGCGAGCTTTGATAACAAAATAGATCAGTTGGGGCAGCACTTGCAAGGCACAACTGAGCATAATTTGAAATAATTTGTTTTCTTATTTTACTGACTGCACCTGATAGTCATGAGTGTGTAGACTGCTGGACTGCACCTGATAGTCATGGTGATTTCAAGACAACTGGGAACTGAAAAAAACGTGGTCAAATCATGACATCAGCGATCTTCTGGTCGAAAAATGTGAGCTCTAGAAAGATACCCAAGTTTGCGACTTGGAATACAGAGTTATTTGACCCTTCAAAACAATTTTTCCCAGTCGGATCTCATTTTGTTTTAAAGTTCCCAGTTGTCTTGGAACACACTGAAGTTGGAAATTTCAGAGTTCCCAGTTGTTTTGAACACAACATTAGTCTCAGCGGAGGGAGGGAGAGAGCAGCAGAGGGTCCGCCTCTCACGGTCCCTGCTCTCTCCTCCGGTGAGACTGACCAGAGAGGGGACTTCAGGAAACAGCAGAGGGAACACCCCCCTATCCACATCGATGGAAAAGTAGTGGAGAGGGTAGTAAGTTTTAAGTTCCTCGGCGTACACTCAGGAGGCTGAAGAAATTCGGCTTATCACCAAAAGCACTCACTAACTTCTACAGATGCACAATCGAGAGCATCCTGTCGGGCTGTATCACCGCCTGGTACGGCAACTGCTCCGCCCACAACCGTAAGGCTCTCCAGAGGGTAGTGAGGTCTGCACAACGCATCACCGGGGGCAAACTACCTGCCCTCCAGGACACCTACACCACCCGATGTCACAGGAAGGCCATAAAGATCATCAAGGACAGCAAACACCCGAGCCACTGCCTGTTCACCCCGCTATCATCCAGAAGGCGAGGTCAGTACAGGTGCATCAAAGCTGGGACCGAGAGACTGAAAAACAGCTTCTATCTCAAGGCCATCAGACTAACATTGAGTGGCTGCTGCCAACACACTGACTCAACTCCAGCCACTTTAATAATGGGAATTGATGGGAAATGTAAAATATATCACTAGCCACTTTAAACAATGCTACCTAATATAATGTTCCCTACATTATTAATCTTATATGTATACGTATATACTGTACTCTATAGCATCTACTGCATCCTTATGTAATACATGTATCACTAGCCACTTTGTTTACATACTCATCTCATATGTATATACTGCACTCAATACCATCTACTGTATCTTGACCTATGCCGCTCTGTACCATCACTCATTCATATATCTATATGTACATATTCTTTATCCCCTTACACTTGTGTCTATAAGGTAGTAGTTTTGGAATTGTTAGCTAGATTACTTGTTGGTTATTACTGCATTGTCGGAACTAGAAGCACAAGCATTTCGCTACACTCGCACTAACATCTGCTAACCATGTGTATGTGACAAATAACATTTGATTTGATTTGACTTGATGGCGATACTCTACTTGCACCACATCTGCCTCATGCACATATTCATGTTGTTCCTATGAACAGAGAATGTTAAATATTCCTCATTATTAAAATAGACACGACGACCTGCAAATAATAATATAAACGCAGGGCTATTGATTCACTTCTCTACTCATTCAGTATAGTGTGGATTTTGGTATTTTATTAGGATCCCCATTAGCTGTTGCAAAAGCAGCAGCTACTCTTCCTGGGGTCCACACAAAACATAATACAGAATGACATAATACAGAACATCAATAGACAAGAACAGCTCAAGGACAGAACTACATACATTTTTAAAAGGCACACGTAGCCTACATATCAATGCATACACACAAACTATAAAATAATAAAACAGTGTAGACAGTGCTGAATATAAACAGACAAACTCACTCAAAAAACAGCAGCTCTTTGCTGTATTCTTTGACGCTCTCTCTCTCTCTGGTCAAGGTTTTATGAATCTCAGGTAGGCTAGTATAACATTTTGCTGTGGCCGGGGTTGTGGAAACTGTAGGCGAGGTGATTTGAGCGATCCAAGACAAATACAATTTAAAAAGGAGCGCAAGCAAGTGATCAACTCGGAATGCCTTGAAGATTGACCCGACCAGTCGATCGTAATCAACCGTTAATAAATAACTCATATTTGACAAGGACATAAGAGAGGGTATATTTAAGGATCTAATTGGGGACAAACTAAAAAGGTGGTCTTACCAGTTGAGCACCTGGGAAAACTCAGCGGTCATGTCCTCGCTGCTTAACTGACAAAGGGCAGACAACAGTCAAAACACCCTGGTAAGTTTAGTATTGTCTGATTGTTACTGATGGAAAATGTGCCATGTGAATTGACTATGAGACTGGGCCACTTACTGTGAGATGAAGAAACAGAGAGCCGTAGAAGGAGGAGACCCACCGTAGCAAAGCCAGGACACAGCTAGAGCTAACCTCTCGCCACTTGGGCACTGGGAACACACACACATTAAAGAGTTACACACTCTTGCATGATAGAACACTTTCTTATCTGAAGCGCAGTCTGCATGTAATATTTTCAAGACCGTAAAATAATGAAGATAACATGGCACTCACCCTCTGCACTGGAGTTGGCTATTTCATTTAGGAGTCCAGAGAGGCCTGCATCAATTCTAGCAGACAGACACAGAGGTAGGAATTAGTGAACAGGGCCTTAGAATTGACTGTGTGCGTCTCTGTCTGTGTATATGTGTCACACACACCAAGCCCCTGCACTCCTTGTGTACAGTGTCTCACAGTGGTCCCGAAAGGCTGCCTTGCTGCTGCTCTCTTGGCGGCTGCGAGGTTTCAGTGACTCTCCCGGGAAGTACAGATTCAGAGGATGTGAATCCTACAGCAAATGGAAATACATTAGACATATATATATATATATATATATATATACATATATATATATACACACACACACACACACACACACACACACACACACACACACACACACACACACACACACACACACACACATATATATATACACATATATACACACACACACACACACACACACACACACACACACACACACACACACACACACACACACACACACACACACACACACAGTATAAACATCGAAACATTACAGTGACAAACAGTTTTTGGTGACTAGTACAAGGATTGGCATTGATATGATAACCCACCCACCCCAAACCAGACTGCTGGATCTGTGTTGGACTCGTCGTATTGAGAAGTCTCTCCATAGCCGGGCAGCGGAGGGGGGCACAGAGCCAAGGAACACATCATAACCACATTACTCCTGAAAAAGACATCACATTTAATAGCTCAACATTCAGCCATCACATGCAGATGCTAGCTTAATTAGCTAGCTAGTCACTAACGTTAGCTATCTCGCAAGCTTGGCTGGCTAGATTGGATTGACACTTAAGACTTGCTAGCTACTTACCAGGCTTGCTAGACCGACACTTACTAAATACAACTACACAGTTATCCATGTAGTGGTACATTGTCCATGTACTGTTGTTACCTTTATTTGTCCTGTAAAATGTAGCTAGGTTTACAGCAGCTTCAAACAGATCGGCCAGTTAACAAATCCCGCCGTGCTGGATTCATAAACTACGGAGGCCTGTAAGAAGGCATACAAAACGGCGAATTTCCACAACGCGGACATACTTTTCCCAGAGGTGAATACTCTGCTGTCATCTATCGGATAAATAGTGGCATTACATCCTACTTCTGTTCGCAGTTCACATTGGTGCTGTTTCATCCATTTGTGACATGGATGAAATAAGCAAACTGTAAAAACGTGCTGGTTGTTTGCAATTCAAATGCCGTTTTGATGAGTGAATGCATGGTGTGTAGACCTTGGTGGACAAATTATTAGCTATACCACATTTGAACCGTTAATTGTGTGTGTAATTTAGAGATTTCCGAAGACAGAACTAAGTAGTCAGTGGAACAGACATGACACGAAGACAGTTGATTAAACTTTGCTGAAAAGATGGAAACCATTGTACAGTTTTGTGGGGGCGATATCCACGCCCCCTTGTGGGTTTGCAACTCCGTGACGTCAATTCAGCACTAGGAAGGAGACAGCTCCCTCCCTCCCCCAACCCCTGCGCGCCTCACGTTCCATGGGTCCCCGGTTATTGATAACACAATTTGCCCGCTGGGATTCGTTCTGATAACGTGAACTCGTGGGAAGGGTCTTTCATGCAATACAACGACAGACAGCCCGGAGAGAAAAAAAAAACGACGATTGCTCTTTATTACATGTAGGAAGCTGAACCCACCCCTTACTTGAGAACGCGACAGCAACCAGACAGAAAGGTAATGGAATGTCATTCAATTAATTATATTATATAAAATATTATGATGAGATATTCAGGTGCGTTGCCTCATGCAATGTACTCTGTTCACATGAGCATAGGCTACCACCAGGTCAATCTGGCAAGAAATGCATACTCGTCGATTAATACGAACAATCATATTTCTGCATCAGCATCATAGTCTGTTACGAAATATTTTATGTTGGTGCCAAAATTCAGTAAATCTACAGACGCTGCGGCAGTTAGACTTGGCATGGACTTGTACGGTTCGGGCATTAATTGACGTACGTCGACTGTGATGCTAGTGAGAGTCATCATCACATCCGTGGTTATTTAAAGATTGATCTTCCTGCGCTTGTGTGAGAAAGAGCTCCTTCACACAGGCCCAGTGTTTTTCCCATTTCACGCTCTCTATTCGCTCGAGAGTCGCGGTTCCCATACTGGGCTACCTTGTAATATGAATTGGGTACATGTGGCAATTCTCTCTCCCTCCCTCTTACACACACACACACACACACACGCACGCACGCACGCACGCACGCACGCACGCACACACACACACACACACACACACACACACACCTCAGTGGTTAGGGTTGCAAGTTTGTCATATTCTGCAGAACTAAAATGTCAGGACTGAAACACATACAGTATTGTATATGTATAGTTTGCAACATTAAAGTGTCAAGCCAAGTATGTATCAGGACCATAAGTGTCATTCAATCCATACAGTACCAGGAGAGGCATAGTACTCATCCTTATTGATTCCAGCAGTGCACCATCCATATCCATCACTGTGTAAAACAAGATATAGGCTATCCTGACCTATGGTGACCCTCCTACAGGAATCACCCTGGGGATAAAGGTCAGGTCTATTTTGTAGTCAGTGCTATGTCCTTGGTTCATTCATAAAACTATTCCCCATTGACTAGCCTTGTAATTACCAGACTGATTACCACTGTCGCGAACATTCATGTAAGCGTGCAAGATCAGGCGGCTTGAGATGCTACTGTTTGACTGCCTCAATCCCATTCATAAATATTAAGATGTGGTCTGCTGAATAATTGAGGCTTTTGTCTTTATTGAGGAGAAACTGGATGTAATGGTTGACTTTCTCTCACAGGAGTTTTTTTAAAGAAAGAGTAAGATTTATTTTTTTCTCTCCCTCTCCTGCAAAGTAAGGCCCATCTGTCTGATGGTTCATCTGTTACAGACAGTCATTCTGCATAGTACTTGATTACAATAATCTATAATTTACTTCAACTATGTACCATACTGACAAGGCCAATCACACATCATACACTGTTTTAAAATGAGAAGTCTAGATACAGGTCTATTTCATCAATGGACAGCTTTGAAACAGCCAAATGAATTACACTGATTTATAGTGACTCATTGCATTTTTCCTCTCCTATTCATCTTTGTGTCACTCCATCCAGGCCTCCCCTTCTCCCTCTCTACTCCCATACATCCTTGGTTACTGTGTTGTGGGACCCCCTGATGAGTGGGACCTGCCTCCATGAGCCCCACGCCCCCTCCCCCTCCCTCTCAGGCTTCAGCACCCCCATCTCAGAACCTACCTTCCGCAGGCTGGATGCAGACCCCCCCGCCTGCACCCCAGAGACCGACCTGACCCCCACCCAGTGTGTCCTCCGCAACGTGCTGTGCATCAACACAGGTGGGGCACCAGTTGTGTCAGGCGGAGGTGAGGGGTGCCCCCACACCTGTGGCAACAGCCCGACCCCCAGCGACGGGCCCCTGGCCCACTTTGACAACAGCGTGCTGAAGTTGCACGAGCATGAAGCCTGCCAGTGTGGGGGCGGGGAGGAGGCAGGGCTTAGCTCAGAGGCTGGGGCCGTCCACAGCCAATCAGACAACATCCGGCTGCAGCAAGGAAGTGGAGGGTTCCTGGAGGGGCTGTTTGGCTGCCTGAAACCCGTCTGGACCATGATCGGGAAAGCCTACTCCACCGAACACAAGCATAACCAGGAAGGTGCGTGGAGTGAGTATAACAGCCAATTCTATGTCACTTCACTATTTGCACAAGGTCTCCTGTGTTTAACAAATACATTTGTATACTTTTAGGATACTGAATACCTAACCAATACATGAGAGACACTTCAGAATATTTCACTCTTCGTAGGATATGTACGACACTGAATCTTTTGTCACTTGAAATGTTAGATAGTCGAGATGTTGAGGTAAATCCGCACACCATGGTGATGCATTATATACTGTATAAAGGTTCAACTTGACTTAATTTCATTATGGAGGCACATCACTAAAATGGCTTCCATTTTCCTCACTGTTTATCACTCGCTCCTGCCACCATGCCCCACTTTCTCTTTACACGCCCCCTACAATGCTGCTGACGTTACCTGTGCACTAGACTTATTCACAGTTAGCTACAGATGACACCAGCAGCTGCCTCCACAGCAGCAGGTCCCTGGAGACCACAACTCTTCTCATGAAGAATTCTCCTGCTTGTCTCTCTTATCCCGCCTACTGGCTTCTTTTTCCTCACAGTGACCAAATTCTCAGTCATTCATCTATCTAATGTACTCTCATGACAGATGATGGAGGGAGGAGAGATTAGATTTGGGGAGATGTGCAGCTGTTTGCCTCTACATCTCTCCCCAACTGCCATCGTACTGTACACTGAGCATATTGATCAAATCGTAGCTATGATGATACCATGGGTAAAACACCTACTAATTTGCCGATGTAAAGTACTTTTTTTCCCAGTTAAGCTTCCTATAAACAGATGATGAGGTTTATATGATACAGACCAGTAAGCTGGTCTGCTTACTGGCCTGGAGTCCTCTCCATCTGCCGCTCATGGCCTGTGACGGACTTTTTCCTTGTGTTGATATTGTGTTTTTAGAATCCTGGGAAGTTCCGTTTGAGGAGATCTCAGACCTGCAGTGGGTGGGCAGTGGGGCCCAGGGTGCCGTCTTCTTGGGGAAGTTCCATGGAGAGGACGTGGCTGTCAAGAAAGTCCGGGACATCAAGGAGACGGAGATCAAGCACCTACGCAAACTCAAGCACCCCAACATAATCACCTTCAAGTGAGGAAAACTCCCTGACCCAGACCTCAAGAAAGCAGTAGAGATTTTTATGAACATATCAACTGTTCGTCCGAGCTATTGTAGCCTTGACCAGCAGTAACTAGCACTCCATCAAGAACTTCATCATCAGACACGGACTTTTTCAAATGTTCTCTTCTTTATACTTGTCTCACTGCCTCCTCCCTCCCTCTCCCCATTCCTCCTACCTCCTCTCTCACTCCCCCAGGGGTATCTGCACCCAGGCTCCCTGCTATTGTATCCTGATGGAGTACTGTGCGCAGGGCCAGCTGTACGAGGTGCTAAGGGCGGGCAGGAACATCACCCCCTCCCTACTCATCGACTGGGCCATGGGCATTGCCGGGGGCATGAACTACTTACACCTCCACAAGATCATCCACAGAGACCTCAAGTCTCCCAAGTGAGTCACTGTGCCGGGTATTATCAAAACCATCTGCCTATAGACCAGAAGGCCCCAAAGTAAATCAATTAGCTCTTTCATTAAAAAATGTATTTTCTGGCTTAAGAACATCTAAAAAACATAGTTTTTTGCTCTATCCATGGCAGTATGCTGATTACACATGATGACTTGGTGAAGATCTCTGACTTTGGCACCTCCAAGGAGCTCATTGATAAGAGCATGAAGATGTCTTTTGCTGGTACCGTGGCCTGGATGGCCCCAGAGGTCATTCGGAATGAACCCATATCAGAGAAGGTGGACATCTGGTAAGTGAAGGAATTCAATTTATTGACCATAGAAAAGAGGACCAATGCAATTCCATCTCTGATCAGTGATCACTAATATAAAGAGTGTTGTGAACTGCAGGTCGTTTGGGGTGGTGTTGTGGGAAATGCTGACCGGGGAGGTTCCCTATAAGGATGTGGACTCCTCCGCCATCATCTGGGGGGTGGGCAACAACAGCCTGAACCTCCCTATCCCCAAGAGCTGCCCCGATGGCTTCAAAATCCTCCTGAGGCAGTGCTGGTGAGTGGAGATGGTGGGAGGGAGGGAAGGAGGGAGAGAAAGAGAGGGATGGTGGAAAAGAGGAGAGAGGAGAGAGGAGGTAGTGGAAATAGATAGAGGGAAATTATTTCCTTTGAAATCTTTCCTAGGTAGACTTGGCCCATGTAGATCCATAATGATTATATAGGAGATATACCAAACTTGTCTCTCACTCCTCGGTTTTGCAGGAACTGTAAACCCAGAAATAGACCCTCTTTCCGTCAGATCCTCCTCCATCTGGATATAGCCTCAGCTGATGTCCTCTCCACCCCACAGGAGACATACTTCAAGTCTCAGGTAGCCCACTGGACACTATGCCACACACACACAACATAATGAATGTATACACAAACAAACACATTTACAGAAACGCACACACACACAACATAATGAATGTATACACAAACAAACACACACACATACACAAACACACACACACACACACACACGCACACACACACACACACACACACACACACACACACACACACACACACACACACACACACACATACAGAGTGCCTAAGTCTGTGTGTGTGTTGAGCAGGCTGAGTGGCGGGAGGAGGTGAAGCAGCACTTTGAGAAGATTAAGTCTGATGGGACCTGTCTGCACCGACTGGACGAGGAACTGATCAACCGACGCAGAGAGGAGCTCAGGTCTGTACCACAACACTCTGACAGACAGAGTTACTCTTCTCTTTTACCTGCTGGAAGTGATGCAATGCCAGTATTGTATAAGAGAAAGCCACCAGTGCCTTGTTATGAGCTGTGTAACTACAGTACAGCAGTCCAGGGTCATGTTGACAGGCAGTTTCACTAACATCAAATGGCTCCAGTTCCTTTACTCTTCCTTTATCTACCTTTGGAGATATAAAAAAGAAAGAAAGAGATGGAGGGAAAAAATCAAATAAATAGGCTCAGGGCGCATTTCTGTTACACAGCATTTGGATTCTTTCATGCGTAAACATGATGTCACTTCTTGTACACTGTTTTCTATTCAGGCACGCTCTGGACATCCGTGAGCACTATGAGAGGAAACTGGAGAGGGCCAACAACCTCTACATGGAGCTCAATGCTGTCATGCTGCAGCTGGAGCTCAAAGAGAAAGAGCTACAGAAGTAGGTGGATCCATCAGGCAAAGCACTTTAATGCATGTGGAGTTGTTCAGCAAATTCTCAGATCATTTATAAAGAAAATTCTAATTTAGCACATCAATCATATCAGCTAGGATGGTATATAGACATAATGAACAGGCAGTGTTTGATAATAAGTATTTGGTAATTAGGGTTATAGAAGATACAAGTCATAGAAATAGAATATGTAGAACAGAGTAGTTACTGGATTTCGCATACAATCAAATTTAATCGTGTTGATGTGTACCTAGGAGAGAGCAGTCTTTAGATAAGAAGTTTCCAGGACTGTTCAAGCACCACAGCTCCAGACAGACTAGCTCCTCCAACTCCATGGACAAACTCATCAAGAAGAGAAACGTCTCACAGAAACTGCCCTCTGGAAAGAGGTGAGCGTTAATTCCGAGAGCCAAAAGCATAGGAGGCAAGGGTAGTTCTAATGTGAACACAATGCAGAATTAACTTACTCATGTAACCCAATTGAAAGCACTTTCAAAAAAATGTATAATCAGATTATATCACAATGTATCTGACCATTGTTTTCTATTATATCCTGTTATCACAGGCCAGACATCCTCAAGTCAGAGGTGATCATTCCCAAGATGGATTCCTCCGTGATGCAGGTCACCATCCCCTCCTGCACCAACAGGGGCTCCACGTCTCCTAGCCGCTCACGGAGGATCAAGACCCGCCACCGCAAGCCTGGCAAGGGCAGCAGTGGGGACCTAGCTGGCCTGAAGGCCACTCAAACCTCCCCTGGCGGGGACAACCCTGCCCAGGCCAACAGCTTCAGCACGGAACCCTCTAAGCAGCTCCTGGACCCCAGCGCAGTCTTGCGGGCCCTGGGCCACGAGCAGCAGCAGAGGCAGCTGTCCTCCTCCAGCCCAGACCTCATATGCATCACGCTGGCAGCTGAGGGCCAGGGGAAAGGAGAGACCACCATGGGGGGGCTGGAGAAGGGTGGCACCATGAGTGCCTCCGCGGGCCTTGGGGGGTGCGAGCAGGGAGCGGCAGGTCTGGATGACCTCACAGAGACGCCCCCGCATAGCAACACTCCCAGTGAGGACGCAGCATCATTCCCCTTCTCTAGCAGCCCAGACTCGCCATGTGGGAGGGGGGTGGCCGCCGGGAGGGGGTCTGTGCTGGGTGCCCCACGCCTGCCCCACGATGGGGACTATAAGGAGGAGGGAGTGAGTGGTGTGAGGTTACCCCGGGTGGCGTCAGGGCACCTCACCCCCTCAGCTATCCTGTACAGGGCAGCCATCACACGCAAACAGGTACAGTCCCAATGAAAAGCTAGTCATGTTCAGTATGTACTCTCTCCTTTCATCTCTGTGAATGTGTTTAGCTAACTCCCTCTGTTCTATGGGCTGTGTCCACAGAGGCGTGGCGTGTCTTCGGAGGAGGAGGAGGGGGAGGTTGACAGCGAAGTGGAGTTGCCACGGAGACGGTGAGAATGTTGCTGTACTCCAGTACCCCAAAAACTGCCCGTAATTTACCTTTGTCTCATCATTGATCTGTGATATGATTTTAGGAATCACAGGGTTTGACACCATTATGAAAATGACATTTGTAATTCCAATCAGAGATGTTTTGTGTTGCTAGTATAAGTGAATCTGCAAGTGACATGCAGTATGATGACTATTAATTATGGAATTAATCAAAACTGAAACAAAAGTGGATTCTTCCTTTCTTTTATCTCCCTCTTCTCTCTTGTTCGTTCTCCCCAGACGTCCGACCAGCATCAACCAGTGCCAGTCGGGGTCCACCTTCAGTTCAGAGAACCTCTCTGTGTCAGACGGCGAGGAAGGTCACACCACCGACCACTCCCACAGTGGCACCCCGGACGTGGTCAGCACCAACACGGACGACCGTCTGTACGACCGCAGCGATGACCTCCTGTCGCAGGGGTCAGAGTTCCCGGCAGACAAAACGGACCTGGCGCAGGGCTCTGACGGGCTGTCTGAGAGGAAAAGTGCTCTGGGCCAGGTCAAAGCCCTGCTAGATGTTGCACAGAATCCTAATGAGGTAACACAATCTGATACTGGCACTTGTGTAGCGCACATCCCCGCAGCCCCTGCAAGATGTCAGATGTTGGACTCTGATGGGGGAGGGGGTCCACGAGCTTTGACCTAGCTTTAAAAATCCCTATTTTTTTATAGTTAAATGTTTTTTATTCAGTTCCATTATTTGAGCTTAAAATGTACATTTACGGGAATTTTATAAGGGAAAAGTTTTTGTTTTTGAAATACTTTCAGTACTATAAATGTCCATGTCAGTTCTATGCTTGGAAATGCCGTTGTCTGGAGCAAAGCATCCCAATATTTTTGCAATAATGGATCTTAGCTGAAAAATTATCTTATGTAGTTTCTTGCAATAGCCCTCTGTGACTTTAAAGAATATTTTTCTCAAAACTGTAATTCTTCAAGATATTTCTTCAAGTGCATACCACTTGAAGAAATAGTCAGAAAAACACAAAATTATTCAGATTTTTGTCTATTGTCAACTCAACTCCATTAGAATACTGAAAGATCTGACAGAAAGGTTATGTTTTTATTTGGGATTTTCAAATTAATAATTTTCCATTCCATATTTTACAAATGTTTGTACTGATTTTTTGAGGCAAAAAATATGTCTGTTTTGAGTATCTGTTGTCAAATCCGTCAGTTGCTTGTCACCCCGTCTCTGATGGCTAACCCCCTTAAAATATATATTTTTGTCAATATTCTGAATTATGTTTTTTATTACTAGCTAGGTTTACATCTAATTGGTGACAGATTTTCATGCGAATACTCCAGAATCCGCAAAAATAAAATATGCGCATTTTCCCACCAGTTGTATGTTTCCACTAAATGGACTTGTTGAGAAAAAAATCAGTGCGTGATGACGAAGTGCATACAAAATGTACTTTTTCGTGATAGTCTCAAAAACTTTTGCGTTAAATAGCAAATGTGCCTCCATCGGTCTTGGCGCCTGCGCTCTAGCCAACAGCTTGCAGATACAGTGCGGGCAGGCAGTGCGGGTTGTCTAGTCTACACGATGAGATTCTTATGGATAAGAGCAATAATATTTGTATTTGTTAAACGGTAGTCAAGCATCGACCATCATATCACCAGAATAAGACCCTCGATATTTATTGGAAAGCAGCATCAAGCTCATAACCGTGTACTTTCCACACTGTGTAGTTCATCGTAATTTATTTCATATGTAGCCTATAAACTGCATGGTTTTCTGAGTCGTAGTGGGAGAACCACACACCATATCATCACGTGACTCCAAATTTACTTCGAAATGATGGTTATTTTATCCATATTTGCGCATAACGGCGTTTCCATCAACGTTTCCAACATAATACATTTTACCCATTTACCCACACAGAAAGATTTGAAAACAATTGAAGTATTTGCTGTGCAAGACCAAAGGGATAATGTTTGTTTTAGAAATGTTGTTTTATGTTTTAAATCTAGAAATGCATGCATGCTTTTTATGGTGTCTGAGTTAATTGTTAATTTTTATGGTGTCCAGTTATTTGCATTTCTTCTTTTTTTTAAGAAAAGGAGGTTGTTCTTTTACCTGGTGGGATATCACTTTGGTCTATCAAAATATATATTAAACATTTTGTAAATATTAAGACAAATATTTGTGGGAAAAAAATAATCCCTGTGCTCTAAAACAGCTAAATATTCTGTCAGCCTTATAGCAAAATGTGTAAAATAGCATGAGATTAGCTATAAAACTGCCATTTTTTTCTCTTTGCCCCATGGCAAAAATAGTATTTACTCAGACATCGCGGGGGCCCTGCGACCTTTTCCACATTTTGTGCTAGCCTGAATTTAAAATGTATTAAATTGCGATTTTGTGTCACTGGCCTACAAACAACACCGCATAATGTCAAGTGGAATTGTGTTTTTTGAAATTTGTACTAATTAAGTAGCATGTTCGAACATGAGTAAATAGAGCCGAATATATTTATGAAATTCACCTTGTCTGAGAGAGATTTACATGGTTATCAAAATGTCAAGCCACACGAAACAAAGCCCTTAATTTAATCGTTTCTAAAATCCCCTATGGGAAAAATGAATGGTGGGAAAACGATTGGAACCATTTCGCTGTTTGACCGCTAGGTTTTATGGGTATTATGACACCTCCACTGTGGGGCTGCATAGCAGCTGTTCGTCTGCTATTGCACAAGTCGGCTTGATTGGTTGCGGTCTCTCCCTCGCTGCTTCTCATGTCACTCGCTCACACAGTACGTCCCCTACCCCGCTTGCTAGAGCGGCACCGCTCTCTCCCTCTCATGCTTTACCAGCTCTGGTTCATCAAACATGATTTTCTGCTGCTTCCCTCACTCGGCTCGGCCCTGGTTTGGATCCGACCATGTCTATACGGAACGGGTCTAGTTGTCCTCGGGTCCGTTTGGAACGGGTCTCTGTACTTAAATTGTTTTATTTATGCATATGGGGTCCAGGTGGGAAAGCCCCAGGTCCATTTTGGAATGGGTCCAACTTCACAGCTGTATTTAATTCAGGCTGTAACACTACAAAATGTGAAATAAGTCAAGGAGTATGAATACTTTCTGAAGGCACTGTACTTGTACCTATAATTTATCTATTCATTACCACCAGTTTCTAATCTACAACTTCTAGTGTGAAGTTTTTTTTATTATACCACAATCTCTTCTTCGATAGTGATTAACGGTTCCCATAACTCTGAGGTTTCAGTTGATTCTGTAATCTACCTCTAGCATAATGTTTCTCTCTCCATCTTTACCCCTCAGAGTCAGGCCCTGTGCGACGACTCAGACTGCGACAGCGCTGAGCTTGACCAGTCAGGAAGTGGGGAGCCCAGTCGTCCACCCAGTGCTGGGGCCTATGCACCTCCATCAGGGTCCCATTTTGGGCACCAACGAGGGTCTCCACAGGGGCCCCAGACAGGGCCTCTATAGAGCCAACACACTGGACACTATAGAACTACAGCTACCTTACAGTAAACAACCATCACAAGAGCCTACATACGCCAGTCTCTAAAGCAGGACTTGACTGAATGTGATGAGGGGTCACATCCACTTAGCCTGAGCTATGACAAGTTATCTACCAGTGTCTTATAAAGCAATATGGGTTTGTTAGTTAGCAAGCCTTCATAAGACAATGCAGGTGATTTGTTATAAACTGATAGCAGTTATGATAGTTTGTAATATCTGACTTGTTTAGATTTTATTTTATAGACTTTAGATAAGTGTTAATACAAGTACCTATAGCCACTGCTCCAGTTCAGGAAAAAAATATAGTCAGAAATACAAACTGTCCCCTTTGGTAACTTGCCATCTGGTACTTTACCATCACTGCTCTTGGAGGAGCCTAATTTCACATTCACTTTTTTCTCTCATGCAAATGAATAATAATGTAGATATCACATGACAAATCTAAATGTATTTTACGTGTAAGACAAGAACTGATGTAAGAAAAAGCCGTATGCAGCCCAACGAACAAATGCATGACTACACATGCTTATATTTTAAGTTTTGGATGTATCCATTTTATATTTTGTGAGAAGGTTTACACTTTTTTATCCTGTATTATTTCCATATATTTTTATTATTATTGATGTCGGCACTTAAATAGTTATGTCAAAGGGGAATGAAAATCTCACCGAAATGTTCCCTTTCATGTATAGGTCCCTCATTTGGTAATGTTAAAGTCATACTTTGATCTTAACTCTGAGTTTTGAATACACATCCCTTTAAGATCACACAGGAATTAGCCAGAACAGAGAATACTCTGGTAGAAGTAGTGGAATAGTAAGCATCCTTTGAATTTCAAGAGGTTTACACATGAACTGTAAAATAGGAATGATATCAAAATCCAAACATTACGAGGAACAATAAAATAAACTGTTGGTAAATCGTCAAGGTGTGACAGGTGTGTTATATTTGGGAATATGTAGCTTTGAAGACCCTATGACTAGGTTATACCCCTGTATGACAAAGTCAAATCCAATAAAAATACAACCAAAACGCGCAACAACTACATTGTACCATTTCTATTCATTGAGTTCAGGCAGTTTATTTTTACATTAGTAGTAGGAAAGTTACTCATGTTTACCCCAGGAAATGTTGAAATAAATAGACTGCTTACAGCCAGAGGTAGTTTAAGCGTTTCACATATTTTTATTTCTGTATTTAAGTTCAACAATTCAGTTGCACCCAAATCTACAATAGTTTGAAAACGTGCACAAAAACATGTTTCTTCATCCTGCAAAGAATAATACAAAATAAAAATCTGACCCAGGCAAAGGAGGAAACTAGTGTTAGTTATATAATCTCCCTTCTAGTTATTTTAAATTAATACCTCAAGTCTGATCATATAAAGACACAAGTCTTTTTTGGGGAGTTTTGCCCCTAGCCCCCAGCAGTTAAAAAAAATATTTTCTCTATTTAAAACAAATATTCCAATGTTATTATCATTATTATTTTAGTAATTTCTGAGAAAATAAATCCATCCCTCCAGCCCATTGTCTCTGGGTTACCATGCCCCACCCACCCAACCCTATCAGAATCCAGTACACAACACTCAAATGTCCAGATAAAAAAGAAAAAAAAAAGAAAAAGAGGATGGAAACAGGAATGACAAAATAATTATACAGTAAATAAGAGGTGACACAGAATTCAGTTAAATTCTCCTCATAGTCCCACTTTAGAGACGTTTCAATTATTTTCTGACATTGTCTTTCATTACATTTTTTTTTTTTTTAAAGAGTACATCATTTACACCCCACGTATACCCATTGCCCACAATGCCTCGTTCTGGAAGTTCAGCTTTAAAGAATGTCAAATATCAGTGAATTCTAACACGAGGACTGGCGTGTATTAAATAAAAAATAAATACAGATAAAAATTAATCAAATGCAGGGGGGGAAAAACAGTCCATCTAGTATGTTATTTTTGGGTATTCTTTTTAAAAACATTTTGTAAGAAAAATCTGACAAAATATTAAGCTTTTTCAGATTTCTCCCATTTCAAAACAGAAATTACCAAAGACAAAATATCTTTCAAAATAACTATTTGCAAAGGGAATTTAAAAACATAAATAAATAAAATACATTGATGTAATTACAACTGAGTATGTAGGTGTTTAACCAAAGGAAAAAAGAAAACAGTAAGTTGAAAATACTTGGTTTTTGCATTAACTTCAGTGAGGGACTCTGTAAAAAAGCAGGGTGGGGGTTACGTCAGGTGCTGTTGAAGATCCTCCGTGTCAGTTGGCTGCCAGTCCAGTAGCTTCAGAGGACAGCCTACAGCAACACAACAAACGAGGTGAATCAAATAAAAAAAAACTAACATTTGTATACAAGCTGCTTTGATTTCCCAGTCATACTAGTCTAGTCCTCTTATTTTGAACCATGACATATCAGTAGTTCCAGTGTGTTGTCCCTTACCTGGCATTGATCAGGTACTCAGCCAGGCTAATGCCGGCAGGGGAGCCGGTGATGGTAACCTGCCTGTCAGTGGAGCCCTCCACTTGGTTGGCGATCTTGATCTGAGCCCCAGACATCTGACGGATCTCATTGATCTTAGCCCCCTGACGGCCAATGATGCAGCCAATCAACTGAGGCAAGGAAGGGAAGAGGGAGAGCGAGTCAGAGAATGCAAGACATTTCAACCACTTCAAGAGATGCAGTGCATTCGGAAAGTATTCAGACCCCTTGACGTTTTCCACATTTTGTTTTGTTAAAACCTTAATCTATTTTCTCATTGATCCACACACACACCAGGTTTTTAGAAATTCTTGCAAATGTATTTTTTTTTTAAATGAAACACGGAAATGTCACATGTACATAAGTATTCAGACCCTTTACTCAGTAATTTGTTGAAGCACCTTTGGCAGCAATTACCGTCTCAAGTCTTCTTGGGTATGACGCTTCAAGCTTGGCACACCTGTATTTTGAGAGTTTATCCCATTCTCTGCAGATCCTCTCAAGCTCTGTCAGGCTGGATGGGGAGCGTCACTGCACACCCATTTCTGTCCTCTCCAGAGATGTTAGATCGGGTTCAAGTCCGGGCCACTTAACGACATTCAGAGACTTGTCCCAAAGCCACTCCTGTGTTGTCTTGGCTGTGTGCTCAGGGTCATTGTCGTTGTCTGAGGTCCTGAGCAGGTTTTCATCAAGGCTCTCTGTACTTTGCGTCATTCATATTTGCTTCAATCCTGACTAGTCTCCCAGTCCATGCCGGTGAAAAATATCCCCACAGCATGATGCTGCCACCACCGTGCTTCACCATAGGGATGGTGCCAGGTTTCCTCCAGATGTGACGCTTGGCAGTCAGGCCAAAGAGTTCAATCTTGGTTTCATCAGACCAGATAATCTTGTTTCTCATGATCAGTTCTTAGGTGCCTTTTGGCAAACCCCAAGCAGGCTGTGATGTGCCTTTTACTAAAGTGTGGCTTCCGTCTGGCCACTCAAACATAAAAGGCCTGATTGGTGGAGTGCTGCAGAGATTGGGCTCTTCTGGAAGGTTCTCCCATCTCCACAGAGAAACTCTGGAGCTCTGTCAGAGTGACCATCGGGTTCTTGGTGGTTCCAAACTTCTTCCATTTAAGAATGATGAGGCCATTGTGTTCTTGGGGACATTCAATGCTGCAGACATTTTTTGGTACCTTTTCCCCGGACCTGTGCTTCGACACAATCCTGTCTCGGAGCTCTACGGACAATTCCTTAGACCTCATGGCTTAATCTTTGCTCTCACATACACTGTCAACTGTAGGACATTATATAGACAGGTGTGTGCCTTTCCAAATCATATCCAATCAATTTAATTTACCACAGGTGGACTCCAATCAAGTCGTAGAAACATCAAGGATGATCAATGGAAACAGGATGCACCGGAGCTCAATTTCAAGTCTCATAGCAAAGGGTCCAAATAGTTATGTAAATAAGTAATGTTTTTTCTTTTTAATGAATTTGCCAACATTTCTAAAAACCTGGTCCTCTCCATCATTATGGGGTATTGTGTGGAGATTGAGGGGGGAAAATGATTTAATCAATTTTAGAATAAGGCTGTAACAAAATATGGAAAAAGTCAAAGGGGTCTGACTACTTCCTGAACACACTGTAAATGGAAGTTCGATTTAAATACGTTTCTGCTAAGAACACAGATCAGACAAGTATATTAGACAAATAGACTAACCAAATGGCTGAATTATTTACATTAAACTTCAGCTGAAGTAACGAGAAAAGGTGAGAGAATTCAAGGGTGGATGGGGACACTTACATCATTTGGAATGGTCAGCTCATGGGAACTAGTTTGTGCAGAAGAATCCATCCCAGCTAAAGAGAGAAAAACACTCAGTACCTACAAAGCAAACTTTGAACACAATGCAACGTATAAACAAATAACATGTCAATCAAATGCTTCCTGTCTCCATCCTTCCTCTGTGACCTACCTTGGAAACCCTGGTTGTTGGGAGCGATGGGGAAAGGGCTCTGCTGCATGGCCAGCTGGTGGAGTTTGGTAAGCTTTGGAGACAGACATACATAAGTCAGGAGACAGAGGGCGATGATCAACACACACACACACACACACACAAAAGATTGTAGAAAATAGTAAAAATAAAAATGTGTGTGTACATTGTAGAATAATAGTGAATACATCAAAACTATGAAATAACATATGGAATCATGTAGTAACCAAGTGTTAAATCAAAATATATTCAGTTAAGAACAAATTCTTATTTTCAATGACGGCTTAGGAACAGTGGGTTAACTGCATGTTCAGGGGCAGAACGACAGATTTGTACCTTTTCAAATCCCAGAGCTGACCTTGTAACCTTGAAGTTACGAGTCCAATGCTCTAACCACGAGGCTACCCTGCCGCCCCTTTGCACACTCTTGGCATTTCCTCAGCCAGATTCATAAGGTGGTCACCTGGAATGCATTTCAATTAACAGCTGTGCCTTGTTAAAACCTAATTTGTGGAATTTCATTCGTTCTTTTTTTTTGAGCCAATCAGTTGTTATGATAAGGTAGGGGTGGTATACAGAAGATGGTCTTTTATCAAGTAGGGCTAAGTCCATATTATGGCAAGAACAGCTCAAAATAAGCAAAGAGAAACGACAGTCCATCATTACATTAAGACATGAAGGCCAGTCACTGGAACATTTCAGGAACGTTGAAAGTTTCTTCAAGTGCAGTCGCAAAAACCATCAAGCGCTATGATGAAACTGGCCCTCATGAGGACTGCCAGAGGAAAGGAAGACCCAGTGACCTCTGCTGCAGAGGAAGTTCATTTGAGTTATCTACACCTCAGATTGTAGCCCAAATAAATCTCTCAGTTCAATTAACAGACATCTCAAAATTTAACTACCTTAAATTTTGCTGGACCCCAGGAAGAGTAACTGCTGCCTTAGTTAATGGGGATCCATAATAAATACATCAACTGTTCAGAGGAGACTGCGTGAACCAGGACATGGTCGAATTACTGCAAAGAAACCACTACTAAAAGGACACCAATAACAATAAGAGACTTGCTTGGGTCAAGAAACGCAAGCAATTGACATTAGACCGGTGGAAATCTGTCCTTTGGTCGGAGTCCAAATTTGAGATTATTGGTTCCAACTTCCGTGTCTTTGTGAACGGATGATCTCTGCATGTGTGGTTCCCACCATGAAGCATGGGGGTGGTGTGATTGTGCTTTGCTGGTGACACCGTCTGTGATTTATTTAGAATTCAAGGCACACTTAACCAGCATAGCTACCTCAGCATTCTGCAACGATATGCCATCACATCTGGTTTGCGCTTTCATTTGTTTTTCAACAGGACAATGACCCAACACACCTCCAGGCTGTGTGAGGGCTATTTGACCAAGGAGAGTGACGGCGTGCTGCATCTGATGACCTGGCCTCCACAATCACCCGACCTCAACCCAAATGAGATGGTTTGGGATGAGTTGGACCGCAGAGTGAAGGGAAAGCAGCCAATAAGTGCTCAGCATATGTGGGAACTCCTTCAAGACTGTTGGAAAAGCATTCCAGGTAAAGCTGTTTGAGAGAATGCCAAGCGTGTGCAAAGCTTTCATCAATGCAAAGGGTGGCTACTTCGAAGAATCGAAAATATATTTAGATTTGCTTAACACTGTTTTTGGTTACTACATGGTTCCAGCTGTTATTTAATCATTTTGATGTCTTCACTCTACATTCTACATTGTAGAAAATAGTATAAATAAAGAAAACCGTTGAATGAGTAGGCATTTCCAAACGTGACTGGTACAAACACGTTCATTAGATACACAACCCAGTTCACGAAAATGTAGCGTATCCTACAGACAGTGAATGAATCACAACTCTTTTCACACACGACAGTGTCTAGGGTTTACCGAGAATGGTGTGACAAACATCCTGTCCGCATCAGTCCCCCGAGCGAAAACAACTTGTTGATGAGACAGGTTGAAGGAGAATGGCAAGAACTCTGCAAGCTAACAGGCGGCTCACAAACGACAAATAACGGCACAGTACAAGTGGTGTGCAGAACGGCATCTCGGAATGGATAACTACTCTATCCATGTCACGGACGGGCTGTTGCAGCAGACGATCACACCGGGTTCCACTCCTATCAGTTAAAAACAAGAAGAAACGGCTCCAGTGGGCACGCAACCACCAACAACGGACACTGAGGAGTGGAAAAACTTTGCCTAGATTATGAAAATGAGTTCAGTTTACTTAAGTGGCCTGCGCAGTCCCACAGACCTCAATCCAATGGAGCATCTTGGAACATACAAAATCCCTGTGGAACGTGTCTGACACCTTTTGGAATGCCCCAAAGAATTCAGGCTGTTCTGAGGGCAAAGGGGGGTCCAACCCGGTACTAGATGTGTGTGCCTAATAGACTGGTCGGTGAGTGAGTACAGACGCACAGGGATGCACACAGTGCAGTCGGAAAGTATTCAGACTCCACATTTTCTTACGTTACAGCCTTATTCTTAAAAACCATAATGACAAAGTGAAAACAGGTTTAGAAATATTTGCAAAATTACACATTTTAAAACAGTCTTTGCTATGCGACTCGAAATTGTGCTCAGGTGCATCCTGTTTCCATTGATCATTCTTGAGATGTTGTTTCTACAACTTCAATTACCACAGGTGGACTCCAAATTGATTTGACACGATTTGAAAAGACACACCTGTCTATATAAGGTCCCACAGTTGACAGTGCACGTCAGAGCAAAAAACAAGCCATAAGGTCAAAGGAATTGTCCGTAGAGTTCCGAGACAGGATTGTGTCGAGGCACAGATCTGGGGAAAGGTACCAAGATAAGTCTGCAGCATTTGTGCCCAAGAACACGGCGGACTCCATTTTTAAAATGGAATACGTTTGGAACTGCCAAAACTCTTCCTAAAGCGGGCCGCCCGGCAAAACTGAGAAATCGGTGGTCACTGACAGAGCTCCAGAGTTCCTCCGTGGAGATGGGCGAACCTTCCAGAAGGACAACCATCCCCGCAGCACTCCACCAAAGCAGTCCTTTATGGTAGAGTGGCCAGACGGAAGCCACTCCTCAGTAAAAGGCACATGACAGCACGCTTGTAGTTTGCCAAAAGGAGTCTCTGATCATGAGAAACAAGATTCTCTGGTCTGATGAAACCAAGGTTGAACTGAATGCCAAGTGTCACATCTGGAGGAAACTTGGCACCATCCCTATGGTGAAGCATGGTGGTGGCAGCATCATGCTGTGGGGATGTTTTTCCAGCAGCAGAGACTGGGAGATCAGTCAAGATCGAGGGAAAGATGAACAGAGCAAAGTACAGAGCGATCCTTGATGAAAATCTGCTCCAGACTGCTCAGGACATCAGACTGGGGAAAAAGTTCCCCTTCCAACAGGACAAACAACCCAACCCTAGCTAAGACAACGCAGGAGTGGCTTCGGGATAAGTCTCAATGTCCTCGAGTGGCCCAGCCAGAGCCCAGACTTGAACGCGACCTAACATCTATGAAGAGACCTGAAAATAGTTGTGCAGTGATGCTCCCCATCCAACCTGAGAGCTTTAGATGATCTGCAGAGAAGGGGAGAAACTCCCCAAATACAGGTGTGCCAAGCGTGTGTAGCATCATACCCAAGAAGACTCAAGGCAGTAATCACTGCCAAAAGGTGCTTCAACGAAGTACTGAGTAAAGGGTCTGAATACTTATGTAAATGTAATATTTCATTTATTTTATTTCATACATGGCGTAGTGTGTAGATTGATGAGGGGAAATAACTATTTAATCCATTTTGGAATAAGGCTGTAACATAAAGTGTGGAAAAGGTGAAGGGGTCTGAATATTTTCTGAATGCACTGTATATAGCCAACATATTGACGCGGAACGAGGGAGAGCTTGGTTTGTTTTGGAAGGTTTGTTGGTTTTGAAAGTGTATTGAGTTTCTTAGTAGCTAGCTAACTTTTGAATTTGGATCCTGCGAAGCAGTTGGCATCAGTTACTGGGACTGCGCTCTGTCCAATGATCCTGCCGATCAAAGCCGTGTCTGAGGAGCTATTTGGCGTAGCAGCTAGCCCAGCTGCCTATCAAGCTAGCGGGGGTTTTCTAAGCGCTTGAACATAGCCTGCGACATGGTTAACCATTGTAGCTGGGACTGCAGATTCTCCCAGGTTTGTGGCCATCTAGATCCCTGCTGTTTGTTGTCGTTTTCAATCTTCCCTGCGACCTGCCCGGTCTAGCACTACTAGAAATAACAGCATAACCTACATTGCTAGCTAGTATGACAAAGACCAAAGCCGGCAGGAGTACTGTTGAGGACAGTGGTGTCTATCACAGGTGAAGGATCTTAAAAAATATATATAAAAACACAAAATAAATTAAATAGGAGTTCTACAAGCATTTGTTACAACAAGAAATAGCTTCAAATGTTTTGTCCAAATACTGGTGGAGTCAACTAATACAACATAATAGATGACCTGACCAGAGGTCCAGGACCCGAAGAACAGTTTGCAGTTCCTCCGGGGTCAGCTCGATGAGTTGAAACAGGAGAACGGCAAGATGACAGCAATCTGTAGGTCACTGAGACAGGACATGAGTTCTGTGTGTGAAACCATGATAACAATAATGGAGAAATCAGATTGAGAGACAACCAAGGCAGAACATAGTTGTGGACAGAATTGCAGAACCTTTACATGAGACCTGGACGGAATCTGAGGACAAAGTGAGGGAAATTATCTTGGAGAAATTGAAGATGGACCACAGGAAGATTGAGGTGAAGCTGGAAAACCCACCACCTACCCAGATGACAGGACCAGGATAGTGGTCAAGTTCCTAAGGTTCAAGGACAAGGTAGCGGTTCTCGAAAGAGCCAAGAACTCAAGGAACGTACATCTTCCTCAACAAGGACTATCCTGAAGCTGTATGCCAGAAGAGGAAAGAACTGATCCCAACCATGAAAGCTGCCAGAGCACGTGGGGACATTGGTTACATCCACTATGACAGGCTCATTATCTACCCTCCCAAAAGCCTGGAAGGCATGAGAGCCAAGCGTATGGGTATGTAGCATCAACCCCACAGCACACACACCAATTGATTAATGGACTGCTGAATGTGTATTGTTTATCTTTCTTTGTTTGCTATTTTCCATATTATGTCTCTCTGATAAGCTACCCAGGGAAGGGCTGAAAATAGCACATATTGATATATATATATAGCCTCAGAAATGAGGTTCATGAAATCAATAACTTGCTAAAGTCAGATAAGAGCCATATATTAGCCATTACTGACTTACTTAGATAATTCATTTGATGATACAGCAGTAGCAATACAAGGATATAACATCTATAGAAGAGACAGGAATGCTTATGGGAGAGATGGCTCTGAATATATCCAGCAACACATCTCTGTAATGCTTAGAGAAGATCTTATCTTGTGTTATTGAAGTTGTGGTTGCAGGTTCACTTGGCACATCTAAAGCCTTTTCTTTGGGGGTGTTTCTATAGGCCACCAAGTGCTGACAGTCAGTATCTAAATAATATATATGAAATGGTTGATAGTGTATGTGATGTAAACAGAGTTCTACTTTCTTGGGGACCTGAATATTGACTGGTTTTCATCAAGCTGTCAAACCAGAGCCTGTAATCTGGCTCATGTTATTAAATCAACCTACCAGGGTGTTTAAACACTACAGGAACAAGCTCATCCACATGTATCGATCACATTTTTTGCTAATACTGCGCTATTCGTACCCATTGGATGCAGAGATCACAATATAGTGGCTATATCCAGGAAAGCCAAAGTTCCAACAGCTGGGCCTAAAATAGAGTATAAGAGATCTTACAAAAGATTTTGCTGTGACTCATGTGGATGTTATATTTGTTGGTCTGGTGTGATTAATAAGGAGCATCCATACACTGCACTTGATGAATTTCTGAAATTGCTTCTTTCAATTATTGATAAACATGCACCTGTTAAGAAACGGACCGTTCGAACTGTTAAGGCGCCATGGAATGATGAGGAATTTAAAAACTGTATGGTTGAAAGAGATGGGGCAAAAGGAGTGGCTAATAAGTCTGGCTGCACATCTGACTGGCAAACTTAAATCAAATTGAGAAATCACATGACTAAACCCCCCCCCCCCCAAAAAAAAGTATTATGGATCCAATATCAATGATATAAAGGACGGAAAAAAACTTGAGTACTTCAAAATTAAATTATGTGCAGAAACATCTTTCATAGAATCAGATGGCTTATTCAACACAAAACCATTTGATGTTTACCAATTATTTGAATAATTTAATTGGCAAAGTGGGCAAACTTATGCAGGAAATGCCAACAATGAACAGTGAGCCATCGTACGTACTCATGCATAAAAAAAAGAAGAAAAACATTGCAAGTTTGAATTTTATCAAGTTAATGTGGGAGAGGTGATTTTTGTGTGTTATCAATCAATAACGACAATAATCGATCAATCCTGGCATGGACAACTCCGGTGGAAAGCTACGGATGATGTTAGCGGACTCTATAGCCACTCCCATCTGTCATATTTTTAATCTGAGCCTAGAGGAATGTCTTTGTCCTCAGGCCTGGAGGGAAGCCAAAGTAATTCTGCTACCCAAGATTGGTAAAGGGCCTTCACTGGTTCTAACAGCAGACCTATCAGCATGCTGCCAGCTCTTGGATTTTTTTTGTTGTTGACCAAATACAATGATATTTCTCTAAACAAATTAACAAACGTTTAGTATGCTTATAGAGAAGGGCACTTAAGATGTACTGCACTGACACAAATGACTGATGATTGGTTGAAAGAAACTGATACTAAGATTGTTGGAGCTGTACTGTTAGATTTCAGTGCAGCTTTGATATTATTGACCATAATCTGTTGAGAAAACTTGTGTTATGGCTTTTTAACCTCTGCGCTAAATCCACAATATGGCAATCTAATAGATCTCAAAGGGTTTTCTTTAATGGAAGCTTCTCTAATGTCAAACACGTAAAGTGTGGCGTACTGCAGGGCAGCTCTTTAGGCCCTCTACTCTTTTATATTTTTGGCTAAGAGGAGGAGAGACTGACTGCATCACTTATGTTTATAAGAAACTATATAAAAAGAGACTGCTGACATCATTTCCTGTCACAACTTGTGGACTTGTTTACGTGCTGCTGTGCATTTTGTTGCTAGTGTTACTTTGCTACCTGCCAACTTTACTTTTTATATCTCCCCCCTCAACTTTTTCTTTTTACCTGGATGCTTTATCTTGGCATGGTTCTACAGGACCTCCACCAGCCGAAGCTAAGTACAGATAGTAGTATAAATCCCCTCGCACAGTCCCCGCAGCCGGGCAATTTTCTCATGGCTTCTGGAAGGAAATGCTGTAGGAATGATCAATCAGTTCTCGCCATTAAGCAACGTTCTCTGGTCTCTCCTCCACCCATTACAGGGTCTGAGACACCGAAGCCTTCCACCATTAGCTCTGACAAATTGAAAACCCTAGTCACTGGGGGACACCATTACCCGCAGTATTAGACTTCAAAATAATTATCCAGCGATCATACACTGCTTATCAGGGGTCAGGGCTACCGACATTAAGGCTAATCTGAAGATGGTGCTGGCTAAAGGCTAAAACTGCCGAGTGTAGAGAGTATAGGAATATTGTTATCCACATTGGCACCAACGAAGTTAGGATGAAACAGTCTAAAGGTCACCACGGCAACATAGCCTCAGTGTGTAAATCAGCTAGAAAGATGTCGACATCGAGTAATGGTCTCTGGCCCCCTCCCAGTTTGTGGGGAGTGATGAGCTCTCCAGCAGTCTCAACTCAATTGCTGGTTGAAAACAGTTCTGCCCCTCTCAAAAGATCCAATCATCTACAAATTCTCCCTCTTTCTGGAACTCAGGACCAAGCCTGGCCTGCTGAGGAGTGACAGACTCCATCCTAGCTGGATGTGTGCTCTCATCTTATCTATGAACCTAGACAGGGCTCTAACTTCACAATGAGATAGCCAGCCTGCCAGCTTAGTGGAGTCTACCACTAGCACAGTCAGTGTAGTCAGCTCAGCTATCCCCATTGAGACCGTGTCAGTGCCTCGATCTTGGTTGGGCAAAACTAAACATGGCTGTGTTCGTTTTAGCAATCTCACTGGGATAAAGACCTCAATTCCTGTCTTTATTGAAATAAATTTTGATATCTCACATCTCAAAATAGGGGTACTTAATGTTAGATCCCTCACTTCCAAGGCAGTTATAGTCAATTAACTAATCATAATCTTGATGTGATTGGCCTGACTGAAACATGGCTTAAGCCTGATGAATTTACTGTGTTAAATGAGGCCTCTTCTCCTGGTTACAATAGTGACCATATCTCCCACCTATCCGCAAAGGCAGAGGTGTTGCTAACATTTACGATTCCAAATTTCAATTAACACATAAAAAAAGGGGGAAAAAAACATCTGAGCTTCTAGTCATGAAATCTATGCAGCCTACTCAATCACTTTTTATAGCTACTGTTTTACAGGCCTCCTGGGCCGTATACAGCGTTCCTCATCGGACCTTGTAGTCATGGCAGATAATATTCAAATTTTTGGTGACTTTAATATTCACATGGAAAAGTCCACAGACCCACTCCAAAAGGCTTTCGGAGCCATCATCGACTAAGTGAGTTTTGTCCAACATGTCTCCGGACCTACTTCATGCCAGTCATACTGTGGACCTAGTTTTGTCCCGTGGAATAAATGTTGTGGATCTAAATGTTTTTCCTCATAATCCTAAACTAGCGGACCACCAATTTATTACGTTTGCAATCACAACAAATAATCTGCTCAGACGCCAACCAAGGATCATCAAAAGCCGTGCTATAAAATCTTAGACAACTCAAAGATTCCTAGATGCCCTTCCAGACTCCCTCTACCTACCCAAGGACATCAGAGTACAACAATCGGTTAACCATCTGAGGAACTTAATTTAACCTTCCATAATACTCTAGATGCAGTCGCACCTATAAAACATTTGTCATAAGAAACTAGCTCCCTGGTATACAGAAAATACCCGAGCCCTGAAGCATGCTTCAAGAAAATTGGAACGGAAATGGCGCTACACCAAACTAAGTCTTCTGATTAGATTGGAAAGACAGTACCGTGCAGTATTGAAGAGCCCTCACTGCTGCTCGATCATTATTTTTCCAACTTAATTTAGGAGAATAAGAACAATCATACATTTATTTTTGATACTGTTGCAAAGCTCACTAAAAAGCGGCATTCCCCAAGAGAGGATTGCTTTCACTTCAGCAGTGATAAATTCATAAAGTTCTTTGACGAAAAGATCATGCTCATTAGAAAGCAAATTACGGACTCCTCTTTAAATCTGCATATTTTTCCAAAGCTCAGTTGTCCGGAGTCTGCAAAACACTGCCAGGACCTAGGCTCAAGGGAGACACTCAAGTTTCTTAATAGAGTAGTATATCTCTTGACACATTGATGAAAATAGTCATGGCCTCTAAACCGTCAAGCTGCATACTGGACCCTACTCCAACTAAACTAACTAAAGAGCTGCTTCCTGTTCTTGGCCCTCATATGTTGAACATAAAATGGCTCCCTATCCACCGGATGTGTACCAAACTCACTAAAAAGTGGCAGTAATAAAGCCTCTCTTGAAAAAGCCAAACCTTGAACCAGAAAATATATATTTTTAAAAACTTAGACAAAAAAAGAAAATGTTCAAAAATGTAAATTTATATCAAATCTCCCATTGCGCAATTTTTTAAATTTTTAAAGCTGTTGTGCAGCAACTCACTGCCTTCCTGAAGACTAACAATGTATACAAAATGCTTCAGTCTGGTTTTAGACCCCATCATAGCACTGAGACTGTACTTGCTTTTGATACTATCGAGCACCACATTCTTTTGGAGAGATTGGAAACCCAAATTGGTCTACACGGACAAGTTCTGGCATGGTTTGGATTTGATCTGTCGGAAAGATCAGTTTGTCTCTGGATAGTTTGTCCTCTGACAAATCAACTATAACATTTCGGTGTTCCTCAAGGTTTCTGTTTTAGGACCTCTTGTTTTCACTATATATATATATATATATATATATATATATATATTACCTCTTGGTGATGCCATTCGGAAACAATGTTAACTTTCACTGCTATGAGGACGATACACAGGTGTACATTTCGATGAAACATGGTGAAGTCCCAAAATTGCCCTCCCTGGAAGCCTGTGTTTCAGACATATGGAAGTGGATGGCGAAAAATGTTTTACTTTTAAACTCGGACAAAACAGAGATGCTAGTTCTAGGTCCCAAGAAACTAAAGAGATCTTTTGTTGGATCTGACAATCTTGATGGTTGTACAGTCGTCTCAAATAAAACTGTAGAGGACCTTGGCGTGTCGGAACCCTGATCTCGCTTTTGACGAACATATCAATAACAGCTTTTTTCCATCTACGTAACACTGCAAAAATCAGAAACTTTTCCCCAAAAATTATGCAGAAAAATGAATCCATGCTTTTGTCACTTCTAGATTATACTACTGCAATGCTCTACTTTCCAGCTACCCGGATAAAGCACTAAATAAACTTGACTAGAAGCAAATTAGCGCTGATTTCAAGGTTTTACTGCTAACCTACAAAGCATTACATGGGCTTGCTCCTGTCCATGTTTCCGATTTGGTCTTGCCGTACATACCTACCCCTAAGCTACGGTCACAAGATGCAGGCCTCCTTATTGTCCCTAGAATTTCTAAGCAAACAGCTGGAGGCAGGGCTTTCTCCTGTAGAGCTCTTTATTGAAGACTCAACTCTTCAGGGTCCTATGATTGAGTGTAGTCTGAGCCAGGGGTATGAAAGTGAACAGAAAGACACTGGAGCAACGAACCACCCTTGCCGTCTCTGCCTGGCCAGTTCCCCTCTCTCCACTGGGATTCTCTGCCTATAACCCTATTAGGGGGCTGAGTCACTGACTTTCTGGTGTTCACCCATGCCGTGCTTGATCCACACAGCAGACATTGTGGGCTAGTTTAGGAACGTGTCGCGCAACATTTTACGTGGCGTCATTACATCATGTATCTTCGTTATATAGGTATGCACGTCAGCTTTGACATCGTTTTGCACATCGGTCGTTAAACTAGACATCGGCAGATACCGATATTGGCTGATTACGATATGTTCACCGATATATCGATATATCTAGTTTCTGTATAGCACTTTGTCATCTGCTGATGTAAAAAAGGGCTTTAAATAAGTTGAATTGATTGACTAAATCCCAAATTGATTGCATAGTCAACATACAAAAAGCTCTGACATACGGTACACACTTATCCCTGGTGGCATGTCTGGTGGGGCATTTTCACAGTCCCCAAATCCATAACAAATTCAAGAAAGTATACAGTATTATATAGATCCATTATTGCATGGAACTCTGTTCTATTTCATAATGTTAAAATGAACAGCAAACCTGGATTTAAAAAAACAAACATAATGCAACACCTCTCCCCTATTTGACCTCGATCGTTTGTTTGTATGTATTGATATGTAGGCTACGAGTGCCTTTTTTAAAATTGATGCTGTTCTGTCCTTGAGCTGTTCTTGTCCATTAATGTTATGTATTATGACATGTTTTGTGTGGACACCAGGAAGAGTAGCTGATGCTTTTGCAACAGCTAATGAGGATCCTAATAAAATACCTACAAAATAAATGTCAAAAATGTATCGGTGTCGACAGAATTTATTGGCGAAGATTTAACACTACGAAATATCTGCAGAAAACATTGGCTATGAAATTATCGTCTGATACTGGAACGAATTTAGGCCATTGTCAGCCGATACCATAGTCTGAAATATCATGCATCCTACATATCAGAGAATGTGGGCCTCTTTAATTTAATTCGCTCTCCAATTGTGAGCCAATTATCGAAGGTAGAGTCATGCGTCCTCTGAAACTTGACCCGCCAAACCGCGCTCCTTAACACCCACCCGCTTAACCTGGAAACCAGCTGTACCAATGTGTCAGAGGAAACATCTTTCAACTACGATCGGAAGTCAGCTTGCAGGCGCCCGGCCGCCTCAAGGAGTCGCTAGAACGCGACGAACCAATTAAAGCCCCCCTGGTCAAACCCTCCCCTAACCCCGGCGACGCTGGGCCAATTGTGCACCGCCCTATTGAACTCCTGGTCACGGCCAGTGAACGAACCCGGTTCTGTAGTGAGACCTCAAGCACTGCCTTAAACCACTGCGCCACTCAGGAGGCCGGAATGCGGGGCTTCTGAGCAATTACTCTACAGTACTATGTGCTGTCAATTTTTTATAATTACCATACATGCAGCAACTCAACACAATGGATTGATTGACAGTAGAAGACTAGCATAGGATCACAATCAAGACAATGAGTCAAAGCCTAAATTCAGAATTCCTATCAAACATAATTGGTGTGCAGAGAAACTAAACAATACACACGGCAAAAGTCATTGAAACAACCAACTGTGTTTAGAACTACAATTAGGCCTTAGCATTGCATCATTGCAGTGCATGAATTGAAACACAAAATGGAACTTGGGTGCTCAGGGGGGAGGGACAAAAAGTACAGCATGTAATAGAGGGTGGATGCCATGGCTACCCAGGAGGGTTGACTGTATGTGTAGATATATGGGCTCACTTACAGAATGACCTTCACTTACGTCAGGCTGTGGAATGGCGTGCTGTCCTTGGACAGCGTATGCCTGCAATGAGAGAATAGCACTTAGGAGGTCGCAAGGGAAACAGAAACAAAGTGCATGCACATGCATACACACAAAGTGAATGTGCAGACAAAACACGCAAATATATAGGCTGTAGTACACTGGGGACCTATGACCTTGGATGTCTGGAATGAGAAAAATGTTATGGGGTAATTCATACATCATAAGTAGTCACTCCCCCATGGATTTATTTTCTTAAAAATGCTTTATTGTAATTGGTCATTTATCTGCATAAAGTATTCCATAATGTTAAAGTGAAGAGAAATCTTTAACAATAAAAATGTAATAACTAAAATAGTAATTTAGGCATTTCCAAATATAGTGAACTAAAATATCAGCGAAACATGAAGTGTTGGTCCAATGTTTCATAAGAATGAAAGATCCCAGAAACTTTCCATTCACACAAAAATACTTCTTGCAAATGGTGCTCACAAATTTTACACCCTTGTTAGTGAGCATTTCTCCATTGCCAAGACTATCCATCAACCTGACAGGTGTGGCAAATCAAGAAGCTGATTAAACAGCATAATTACACAGGTGCACCTTGTGCTAGGTTCAATAAAAGGCCACTAAAATGTATAGTTGTCATAACACAAAGCCACAGATGTCTCAAGTTCTGAGGGACAATGCAATTGGCATGCTAACTGCATGAATGTCCACCAGAGCTGCTGCCAATGGAACTTGGCAACTACTGCCTCCGTCGATTTAGAGAATTTGGCAGCACGTCCAACCAGCCTCATAACCGCAGACCAAGTTTATGCCGTCTTGTGGGTGAGCGGTTTGCTGATGTCAACGCTGTGAACAGAGTGCCCCATGGTGGCAGTGGGGTTATGGTATGGGCAGGCATAAGCTACGGACAATCAACAATTGTATTATATTGATGGCACACAGATACCGTGCCTAGATCCTGAGGCGCATTGTCATGACATTCATCCGCAACCATCACCTCATGTTTCAACATTATAATGCACGGCCCCATGTCGTAAGTATCAACTTTATGCGAAGGAGATTTGTTGAGCTGCATAAGGCAAATGGTCACAAGATACTGACTGGTTTCTGATCCACCCTACCTTTTTATTAAGACATATGTGACTAACAGATGCATATCTGTATTCCCAGTCATGAGAAATCCATAGATTAGGGCCGAATTCATTCATTTCAATTGACTGATTTCCTTAAATGAACTGTAACACAGTAAAAAAATACAATTGTTGCATTTATATTTTTGTTCAGTATAGTTTAAGAGTAAACATTTGACTTAACAAATCACGTAAGTTACATGGACTCACCCTGTATGAAATATTCCATATGGAAAGTATTCAGACCCCTTGACCTTTTCCACATTGTTACGTTACAGCTTTATTTTTAAATGGATTAAATAATATTTTTCCCCCTCAGCAATCTACATACAATAACCCATAATGAAAAAGCAAAAACAGGGTTTTAGAATTTACATATATATTTTTTTATACCTTACATACATTAGTATATAGACCCTTTGCTATAAGACTCGAAATTGAGCTCAGGTGCATCCGGTTTCCATTAATCATTCTTGAGATGTTTCGACAACTATTGGTGTCCACCCGTGGTAAATTAAATGTATTGGACATGTCTATATAAGGTTCCACAGTTGACAGTGCATGTCAGAGCAAAAACCAAGTCGAATGAACTGTCCATGGAGCTCCGGGACAGGATTGTGTCAAGGCACAGATTTGGTGAAGGGCACCAAAACATTTCTGCAGTATTGATGGTCCTCAAGAACAGTGGAACCCATCATTCTTAAAGGGAAGAAGTTTGGAACCACCAATACTCTTCCTAGAGCTGGCCACCTGGCAAAAATTAGAAATCAGGGGAGAAGGGCATTGGGTCAGGGAGGTGACCAAGAACCCGATGGTCACTCTGACAGAGCTCCACTGTGGAGACAGGGGAACCTTCCAGAAAGAGAAACATCTCTGCAGCACTCCACCAATCAGGCCTTAATGGTAGAGTGGCCAGACGGAAGCCACTCCTCAGTAAAAGGCACATGACAGCCCGCTTGGAGTGTGGCATATCAAGAAGCTGATTAAACAGCATGAACATTACACATCAATTAGGCTTAAGTGCCTTGCTCAATAGCACACATTTTTGTTGGCGACCTTTCAGTTACTGGCCCAACACTAACCGCTAGCCTACCTTCCACCCAAATCCAACACGTCACTGCAGTGTTGTGGGTATGCTTGACATCAGCAAAGGCTGGGGAGTTTCAGGATAAAAAGAACCGGGAAGGGGCTAAGCACAGCCAAAATCCAAGAGGAAAACATGCTTCAGTCTGCTTTACACCAGACACTGGGAAAATAACTCCCCTGTCAGCAGGACAATAACCTATAACACAAGGTCAAATCTACACTAGAGTTGCTTATCAAGAAATCAGCAAATGTTCTTGAGTGGCCAAGTTATAGTTCTGACTTAAAATCTACTTGAAAATATATGACTAGACTTGAAAATTCCTGTCCAGCCATGATCCCCAACAATGACAGCTTTTGAAAAGAATAACAGGCAAATATTGCTAAATCCAGGTGTGCAAAGTATTTACTCAAGAAGAGTCAGCTGTAATCGCTGCTAAAGGTGTTTCTAACATGCATTGTTGACTCGGGGGCAAATACTTATCCAAATCATGGTTTATTAGGGTCTTATTTTTCATTCATCAAAAAATATATATACATTTTTCTTCAATTTGACAGAGTATTTTGTGTAGATCGTTGACAAAACATGACAACGAAATCTATTTTAATCCCACTTTGTAACAAAATGTGAATGAATCCAAAAGGGGGTGAATACTTATGACAGGCACTGTATACACACACAAAGAACACATTACACACAAAACAATGATATGGTCATGCGGGTAATGCATATGCACCCTCCAGCTGGCATTCAACCCATCTGTCAGCTCAACTACGCTACAATTACTGGATGGGATTTCTAACATAGAAACGCTGGCCAATCGGCAATGGTGCTGACATCTGCACAGTGCAGAATTATACTACTTAAATGTCGTAACACAGACCTAAAGATGCAGTGGTATTCAACTTCCCTAAAACCAATGACAATGCTATCATTAATTAACAAACAACTGACATGAATTACAGACTAATTAGTTGATTAATTAGGTTGGTTTATTTACCTGACCACCTGCAAAGATAACGGGAGAGCCTGAGGGTTTGGGCCTGTAAGGGATGGTTACACCCTTAGGCGGAGACTGAGGAGAGAGAGAAACAAATACTATTAGGAACTGGAAACTATACATACACAGTAGTTATTTTGCAGGCACTGTAAATGTAGAAAAACAATGGTTATCAAATCAGGAAGCTAAGTAACATTCCTGACAATCCAAGACAAATAAGGGGTAGTGCGCCATTGTTCCCATACTACTACCTCAAGCATGACGACACAGATCTGCTTGACACACTCGATGATGGGCTGGGGGGTCCCTGCAATGGTGATGGCCCGCTCCGTGGAGTTAGGTAGCATGTCTCCTGCCACCTGCACCTGAGCTCCTGTCGACTACAGAGATACAGTTCTCTTTAAAATATCTTCAGACAATTATACTACTACTACTACTAATAATAATAATAATAATAATAATGCTAGTTCTTTGAATAAACATATTATTAAAATTTCATGTGGTGACCCAGTGCCAAAGATTAATTATTCTTAGGCGAAAATAAAGCTGGTGTCAGTAAAGGTTGGATCATACCATTCAACGACAGGTGTTTGTCAAGAATCTTCCATTCATAACTTGACTGGCCAAATGGTCAAAAAAGGTTTTTGGATGAATTTCCTACGGGTTCATTCAAATTCCATTGCCAATACTTATCTTTAGAATATATCTCATGAAACCCCCAGCTGTAATGATGACTGCCTCATGTGTGGCTGTACTGTACTTACCTCTCTGATTTCCTTGATCTTGCAGCCGCCCTTGCCGATGAGCGAGCCACACTGGCTGGCAGGCACAACGATGCGCAGGGTAACTGGCGGTTTACTGGTGGCCGTGCTGTTAGTCATTGAGCTGCTGATGTCCTGTGGGGAATACAACAGGAGACACTGGTCAGGATGACGTCAGTTCAAAGACCTAGAATCTAGGTCGTATAGATGTTTTAGGATCTTCACTATGAAAAATCAGAAATTGCTACTAGTATTTTTACTCCAAAATTGGGTGGTTATGGGTGCATAAAAACTATTTTCTTTACAATTTCATTTTAATACAGTTCCAGTCAGATTGAAACATTTTTTTATTTAACTAGGCAAGCTAGTTAAGAAAAAAATTCTTATTTACAATGACGGCCTACCCTGGGCCAACCCGGACGATGCTGGGCCAATTGTGCGCAGCCCTATAGGACTCCCAAACACTACCGGATGTGATACAGCCTGGATTCAAACCAGGGACTGTAGTGACACCTCTTGCACTGAGATGCAGTTCCTTGGACTGCTGCGCCACTCGGGAGTTATACATGGCCTGTTTGAAATCTGTAGTTAGGATTCATTCGAACCTCCTCCAGCTTCTCGATGATCATGGAGAAGGCTTTAAAGATGGCAGTGGTGGGGCCTGCCAGGGTGATGATCCTCTCTGGGCAGTTCCCTTCTGAGATGTTGATACGAGCACCACTCTACACAAGACAAACAGTCGCTTGTTTCTTTATTACAATGCTAAAATATTAAACCAAAATATTAAGACTCCATATATTTCATTTAGGAATTCAGTCATTAATTAAAGCTCTGTCAGTGCCAGCCTGATTTTGGTTCTAAAATTGCAATCTGTCAACCCTGAAGCATGAGCCAGAATCAGACATGGAAAATGTATAGAATTGTCTACTTCTCTCAAACTCCTTTCAACACTTCTATACAGCCTCAATGCAATGACAGACGACTCACCTCCTCTCTCATCTTCTTCACAGACTCTCCTTTCTGCAGAAAAATGACAGGAACCACAATATTTACATACACTACTACACTACTATTGCTCCCGATTGAATCGGGTTGCACAAAAACAGTCAAATTTACTGGGACGGTGGGCAGGACGGTTGGTGATTATGACGGGGTGAATGAGAAAATATCTAAAAGAATGCATTACTAAACTGACTTTCCAAACTTGGGTCGGTTGTAGACCCAATTCCTCTCTGCTTACCTCGTCAAAATAAAAGTCCCCCGCAAGTTATTACTTTTTTGTCCACATATGGTGCATGTGAAGTGAATATATATGGCGCATAGGAAGTGAGTCTACAACAGAACCACGTTTGGAAAGTGTTTTTAATAATACATCACTTTCAATATTTTGTCTGAAATCCCCCCTCTCATAATGACCAACTGTCCTGCCCACCGGCACAGTAAGTTGTCCTGCCCACCGGCACAGTAAGTAGAAATGGATTTTGTTTAACTTCTAGCTTCACCATGGAGTGTTTTTGTGCAACCCATACAATGGGGAGCAACACTAGTGTATGTAAATATACCTACGCTGCTAAACGCAGCTAGATGTTTACACAACAGTCACAGACATGATTGAACAGCGCAAAGCCGAACACAGTGAGAAACATCAGGAAAAAGACACTCACCTTGCCAATAATGCTTCCAACCTCCTGCAGACAAGAAAAGCAATATCACTAATCCATCCGTATTTCATATTCACTTAATAGCTTTACTCAAGATTGAAAGAAACCTGTCTGTATTAGTTTTACCCATTATATCCAAGTTATCCAATGTAGTGTGCAAGGTTTATGCTAGTCTCTGGTGCCTCACTAAAGACAGTGGCAAGAGATTAGGTTTATGCTGACTATTCACAGTAATGAATGAGTTTTGTGAATGGAACAACCATGGTGTAATGGTCATAACTCTATCACCCATCTCCTGTTCATACCCACCTTTCCGTGCATAAGTAGCCTAATAGTAAGGGTGACATTGAGCCCTCCTTCAACCACACTGGTGTCCATAGCTGTTGTAGTGTCTGTAGTCTAGACTGGCCAAGAAGTCGAGTCTCTGGTCAAAAGTATCAGGTCTGCAAGACAAGAGGGACCAGAGAGATAAACGGCCAGGTTTTAAGTTACAGAGGGCAACCAACAACCAGAACTAGTTACTGTTCTATATAGAGTGTTAAGCTGAAAAAGAGTATAACTAGCTGCTGAATGTGTTGACCAGATGAGATGGATATAGTACCAGTCTGATGATGCCATCTCGTAAGTGAATCACGTCGATTAACTTGATTCCTTAACTACACCAAAGATTCACTGACTCCGTTCACATTGCAGTGTACCGGTTCAGATAATAATAGTAGCTAGCTAACGTAAAACAACTCTGGAAGAAACAGCCATGTGTAGCGACGCTAACTAGACTTAGTTGCTAACATTAGCTAACAGTTACCTAGCTAACTACCTTTATTTACACCTTGTAAAATACAAAACACTTGAAAACAAAGTTACTGTAGTAGCTAGCTAGTAGTAACGTTTGCTAGCTAGCATTTTTTATGGATATAAACCAGAATGCTTGCTATAGTGGAAATAAAATGTCAAAGCTTCAAGTGCCTACTTGAAATGACAACGAGTTAGCTAGCTAGCAGTATGGCTAGCAGTGACATTGGCTAGCTAGCTAAACTAGTTAAGAGTTGAAATACCTAAATTAATCAATTAATAAGAAACTATCCATACCTTGGGTACAGTAGTGTGGATACATCAATATTGTGCAAGCTGCATGTTCTCGATAGGTTGTTTTTAAACCATTAACTAACTAGTTAAAAAAGGAAGATATCAAACGTTAACTGGCTAACTAACGTTAATCAAATCAGAATGAGCACAATGTTAGCAAACTAGCATGTGTAACGATAATCCGCAATTTTGAATGTTGCGGCCTAGGTCCTGAGACTCGTTCAGGCGCCGTTAACCCTGTCCTTCATTCCAAAGAAAATGCAGTAGTTAGGGCAGCCTTACCTGAACCGTACTGTGAGATGTGTTCAGGGGGAGGGTAGGGTATTAAGGGAAGAGGTTCGGGAGGGAATTTTAAAAGGATTCGGGGAAAAGGGAAGAGACGCTGCTGCTCGATCGGGTTCCACTCTTCTGCTCAACACAAAAGACAACAAAAGGAAAATGGTTCAACTTTCAACTTTAACCCGATCCTCCCCAACGAGTTAACCCAACCCATTAAAAACACTGGATGTCGTCACCATTTTATCCCCATTTACAAACCACACATATTGATGATGGTAAATACATCTATTTTTATTTGAGAAAAATATAAAAACCGTTTATTTTGGCGGTGCTTACCCTAAGGCGGCCATATGAACAATAAGACAAACGCATGTAGCTAGCTAAGCAATCTGTTGTATTTTTCTTGAATAACGTGGTATTTGTTATTCCTTTTCTGTACATTGACAGTATAATGGTCTTGTATCTGTGTTAAACGATAGCAGGGAGTATAATAGAGGCAAAGCCACTGATGTGAGAGTAATTTGACCAGATGGCCATGCAGTGTGAGCTCATTCCTGGGAAAATAGCAGAGTATGTCTGGGCAAAAGCTATTATTCAGAATGGTGATGGAGAAATCCACTTAGGCCTACAATAATTCTAGGTTTCACTTGTAAAATCGAATTTCCTCCCCAAAACTGAAAGGAGTCTATGATGTAACAAAGTATATGACGTAATGAATTATTATTATTATATTGGTGTGTTTCAAAGTTCTCTGTTCTGAAAGAATGAGACTTTGCCTCGGCTTCATCAAAAATGTTTATTTTTTGGTACTTAATGTGTATTTATTTAAAGAGCCCATTAGATAAATAGGCGATTATATCATATCTATTTTTCTTTCAAAAGTATATCTATTTGTATTTATATTTTCAGATAAATAGTTATTTATCATAGGGGAAAATGGAGGAGAAACCAACTATGAGTGATATCGATTTGGACAAGATCCTTTCTACACCTCAAGAAGTACCACATTCCGTTGAGGTGGTACTGAGGAAATTGGAAATTGCTGAAATGGGTCGAGCTAAACGAGTGAGTCACATTCCAAAAATGGTTCCACTTGTAACTCCCATGCCCATATGAAATTATTGCTGTGAAGAATTGTCATAAAAATATGTATTTAAGAAGAGCATGTGAGCCCAGTGAGCATATTTGGTTCATTGGAAGTTGTGGGAACATATGTTTTTGGTTTTACATTGGTTGTTGGAACGAAGCCATAAGTTTCCTGACCGATAAAACTGAAGAACAGAACAGAAGTCAAAATTTCACCTGTGCTGGGAAAGCTTATTTTTAGGTTGCAGGGAGATTCTGAGAACATTTCACTCTGACTCCTTGACATTTTTCCTGGGAGGTTTTATTAATGCTCTGAGAACAGAAATTACAGTGGGGCAAAAAAGTATTTAGTCAGCCACCAATTGTGCAAGTTCTCCCACTTAAAAAGATGAGAGGCCTGTAAATTTCATCATAGGTACACTTCAACTATGACAGACAAAATGAGATTTTTTTTCCAGAAAATCACATTGTAGGATTTTTTATGTATTTATTTGCAAATTATGGTGGAAAATAAGTATTTGGTCAATAACAAAAGTGTATCTCAATACTTTGTTATATACCCTTTGTTGGCAATGACAGAGGTCAAACGTTTTCTGTAAGTCTTCACAAGGTTTTCACACACTGTTGCTGGTATTTTGGCCCATTCCTCCATGCAGATCTCCTCTAGAGCAGTGATGTTTTGGGGCTGTTGCTGGGCAACACGGACTTTCAACTCCCTCCAAAGATTTTCTATGGGGTTGAGATCTGGAGACTGGCTAGGCCACTCCAGGACCTTGAAATGCTTCTTACGAAGCCACTCCTTCGTTGACCAGGTGGTGTGTTTGGGATCATTGTCATGCTGAAAGACCCAGCCACGTTTCATCTTCAATGCCCTTGCTGATTGAAGGAGGTTTTCACTCAAAATCTCACGATACATGGCCCCATTCATTCTTTCCTTTACACAGATCATTCGGCCTGGTCCCTTTGCAGAAAAACAGCCCCAAAGCATGATGTTTCCACCTCCATGCTTCACAGTAGGTATGGTGTTCTTTGGATGCAACTCAGTATTCTTTGTCCTCCAAACACGACGAGTTGAGTTTTTACCAAAAAGTTATATTTTGGTTTCATCTGACCATATGACATTCTCCCAATCTTCTTCTGGATCATCCAATTGCTCTCTAGCAAACTTCAGACGGGCCTGGACATGTACTGGCTTAAGCAGGGGGACACGTCTGGCACTGCAGGATTTGAGTCCCTGGCGGCGTAGTGTGTTATTGATGGTAGGCTTTGTTACTTTCGTCCCAGCTCTCTGCAGGTCATTCACTAGGTCCCCCGGTGTGGTTCTGGGATTTTTGCTCACCGTTCTTGTGATCATTTTGACCCCACGTGGTGAGATCTTGCGTGGAGCCCTAGATCGAGGGAGATTATCAGTGGTCTTGTATGTCTTCCATTTCCTAATAGTTGCTCCCACAGTTGATTTCTTCAAACCAAGTGGCTTACCTATTGCAGATTCAGTCTTCTTGGCCTGGTGCAGGTCTACAATTTTGTTTCTGGTGTCCTTTGACAGCTCTTTGGTCTTGGCCATAGTGGAGTTTGGAGTGTGACTGTTTGAGGTTGTGGACAGGTGTCTTTTATACTGATAACAAGTTCAAACAGGTGCCATTAATACAGGTAACGAGTGGAGGACAGATGAGCCTCTTAAAGAAGTTACAGGTCTGTGAGAGCCAGAAATCTTGCTTGTTTGTAGGTGACCAAATACTTATTTTCCACCATAATTTGCAAATAAATTCATTAAAAATCCTATAATGTGATTTTCTGGATTTGTTTTTCATTTTGTCTGTCATAGTTGAAGTGTACCTATGATGAAAATTACAGACCTCTCTCGTCTTTTTAAGTGGGAGAACTTGGTGGCTGACTAAATACTTTTTTGCCCCACTGTATGTTATTTGGAGGTTTTTGAATAACTTTGTTAAAACTTCCTGAATGTGTCATTAACAATTTTAATAACTCTGTTAGCTTATTTTGGCATAACTTTTTGTTAAACTCCAAGCACATACGTAAAGTATGTTTTTTTGTTGTCAAATTCCTTAAATGTGCTGAGAATGTTCCAAAGCCAAGCAACTATCCTGCAACATTCCCAGGAAGTTGTGTGAAGGTTGTATGCAAAATAACCGTAGGACAACCACGATCTCACCAAGCTCTAAGAAACACATGTGCTAGCTGGAATGAGATATGAGCATAGTTACCAATATCCCCTCACTACCTGTAGGTCATATGGCAGAGAAGCACTTTTTCATGATGCCACGTGTTCTACTTCTTCATTTAATCACTTCATAGTAGTGTGGCATCCCTGTTTTTACGGCACAGGTGGTAGTGCACTCGCCCCACTGTAACCTCAGAGTCAGGTTCAAGTCTCTCTACTGCTGTTCCCCTTCCATCGTTACACAATATTATTTGTAGTAGTATTCCATGTAGGCCTATCCAGTATCTTCTAGCCTCATACAAACCATCCTGATGCGAGATCAGGACAATTGCCTGTGTGTGTGAAGAAACACACACACAGGCACAGACACACGCTTACACATGCAGATGATAAGACACGCACTATACACACACATGGATTTTGTATTGTAGATATGTGGTAGTAGAGTAGTGGCCTGAGGGAACACACTTAATGTGTTGTGAAAAGTGTTAATGTAATGTTGTGTAATATTTTAAATGGTATATAACTGCCTTAATGTTGCTGGACCTCAGGAAGAGTAGCTGCAGCCAAGGCTGCTAGGAATCCTTAACAAATACAAATACCTACAGGACATGGCAGGGAGACTGCACGTGATCCTGAACAGTGTAAACAAGGCGCTGTGCCGCATGCGCTTGGCCTCGGCTGTAGAGGAGGAGGATGATGACCTGATAACACAATCACAGCATCTGGAGGAGAAGCGCAGGCGTGGCCAGCAGCTCGTCACTATCCAAGCATTCCTACAGTCCAGCCAGGACAAGGAAAATGAGCTCAGCGTGGTCCTCCAGTGGCTCAGAAACATGAGTGAGTGGCACAGTGCCATTAGCTGTTCAAAGTGCTTTAGAATTGGACCAAAGTGCTTCAGTAATTAATGCTCATACCATGGTTGTGATATCTGTTCTGTACAATCTATTTTTATACACTGCTTGCTCTTCAGGGGTTTAAGTCAGGATACTGTAAATAACATTGTGACATTTGTTAGGGCTTTATTAATACCATTTTATTAATTGGTTGATTGCTGTAGACCAGGAGCTGGTGGAGGTGGAGGAGGATGAGGACTTCCGGGAGGTGGATGGTATCACTGAGGAATGGGTTGAGGAGATGCAAGACAAGATCCAGAGTTTCATGTCGGACATCCAAGCTTGCATTGTACGTCTTCACGAGCTTTGTGGATTCCTCTTTGAACTCGACACCAGGAAAACCAAAAAGAAAGAAGCAGAACATAAGAAGGGAGGTGTGTGGCACTGGTGGCTGGAGTCAAAAGTCGATGCCAGGACGATACTGAAGATCCAGGAGCTGCAGCCGCCCACAGTGGACCGCATGATGGCGGAGCCCAGCCTGGCCACCAAGTCTTCCACAGATCTGTCCTTCATGCTGGGTGACATCTCCAAGTCCATGTCCTGCAACAAGGCCATGAGCATGGCCTTTAAGTTCATTCAGACGGGGCTCCACAACCTAAACGAGGCTCTGCAGGAGCGCACATGCGAGGCCCACAAAGCCCAAGCCCAACTGGATGAGATGAAGGCTAATGACTGCCGTGCTAACCTGGCCCGTGCCAAAGCAGAGCTGGAAGGGGGCAAGACAAGGATCACCAAACTGGAGGGAGATAACTATAACCTTGAGGAGGAGATCGCAGCGCACAAGTTCCAGATCCACAAGCTGGAGGGAATGGTCAGGTCAGGTCAACAGGGTTCTGTGATTAAAGTGATTGAGCCGGTGATGGAATTCCCCATGACTCAGAGCCAAACCCAGCCAGAGAGCACCTCAGTCCCATTCAATCCGAAATATCCCAGACGGCCCCCTCTGCCTAAGAAGGAGCAGAAGCCAAAGATAGCGCCATCAGTGGTGGAATCACAGCTACCCAAGAGCCCACCCAAGACTGAGGCTGGGACGGAGCCAGAGTCCATTGAGGAGTATGTCGAAGAGGAGATACCTCCCACACCTTCCCCTGTGTCTGAAGAGGAGATCAAGCCCGAGACATCACCTGATGAATTGGACCTCTTTGAGGCCATGGAGAAGAACAGCACCAGCCTCTTGGATGGCTTCCAGTCATCTGTGTTCAACATAATTGAAAAGTCCCTCAGTGTTAAGGGTATAGGCCTAGAGGCAGACAAGGCCAACGACGCCATCAAACTCTACATCATCCTTCAGAAAACCATCCGAAACTCATTCAACAACATCACCTCCAAACTCCATGGGAAATTTACAGACAGCATCCTGGGCATGCCGTTTGAGGAGGACAAAGTGGCTTGGGAGGGGTTCTGGGACGACACCACCAAGTCACCAGGGGACATGCTCAAAGAGATCAACTCTGTGTTCGTCAGCCATGACCAGAACATTGAGAGTTTGGGCGCCAATGTGCACATGCTCATGAAAGAAGAAGACAAGAACGCCAAGTCTGCTTCCAAGAAAGGACCCCACCAAGAATGCCGTCACTCTGTGTCTGAGGTCCTGATCCAGTTGAAGAACATCAACAACATGAGCAAGCAGCAGACCTGTAAGATGCGCCTGGCCCTGGAGAACCTCATAGACATGAACAACAAGTTGGATAATGAGCCCAAGACTGAGGAGGAACAGCGATTCACCAGCCATTTCTCCATCTCGTCCTCTGACAGCTTTGTAGAGGAAGAGGAAATCAGAGTGGAGAAGAAACGCCACCACCACATCGAGAAAACTGTCAAAGTACCGGTAGTGAAGCGAATCAAGAGGAGACATACTCCACATCAGACAACGAGGCAAGTACTGAAACCCAGACTTATAGAGACAGCCAACCAGGGGGACATGGAGCGGTATAAGATGGAGATTGAGGAGGAGGGGAGGAAGATAGAGAAAACGGTGATGGTGGGGGCGACCTACCAGGTGAACGTGGTGTCTCAGAGGACCAACCTGAATCTCCTGAGGCAGGCGGCGATCAGCGGGGAGATCTCCACTGAGCTGTACAGCATGGCCAAGGACCTCATCACACACATTCTGGGCATGGATGAGATGAGACTGGCCTGCCTGCTCCGCAAGTTCATGGCCTACAGATCAGTGCAGCAAGTCCGGTATGATAAGAATTTATGCTCATACTCTTTTTTGGTAGAATTGTTTTGTTTATATGATTCACGGGACCATTTTTTGGAATACAATTGATTTTTTAACCTCTATTTTTTCTTGTCAGTTACAATCTGAATATGCAGTTGGTTGCTGCTCGGGAGCTAAAGGATGGACAGTCGGTAAAAGAAATATACTCCTTCCTGACGAAACTGGATGTGTACCAGAAACGGACGTTGCGTCGGTGGAGTGCTAAACAAGCTGCTATTGAACACAGCCGCAAGACCTGCCTTGCTCGCATGCTATATCTTTTCAGTGAGGTGAGGAAGAATAGTAGACACAAGCCTTAATTTGGTTGCTACATTCGCTTTCATCCTACAGACATATGGCTTTTCATGGGGCTTTTATCGTTGGTTATCTTTAATAATGTTGTAGTCATTTAAAATGTTAAAGCTGTTCAATGGAACAGTTGAAACCCAATGGGTTCAGAGCCTTTCCTCAAACACATACATTTTAGAATGGTAATTTCCATGGAAAGCAAACTCTGTTGATCTATATCCGTTCTATGTGAAGCGATCCTGCTTCTGGCAGTAGGCGGTACAGTTTTCCTACTTTTGATTTCTCCGTCTGGTACTTGTTGGGTATTTCAACAGAAAATATACAAGAGTAATGGCTGTTCAGAAGGTATTTCACAGCGTATTGTTTGGACTATACAACCATACTTCATATTATACTTTGAAATGTAGGTTAGATTAGTAAACGATGGTACAAAAGACTTACCGCACAGCACCTTTAAAATAAATCAACCACAATTCCTACAATTTCCTCAGATAAGACAAGACTACAACGTGCACCTGCTCACCCCGTTCCCGTGCTCCAGCCACTCCCGTCAACATCTGGCCATCAAGTCCCACAAGCTGACGTGGTCCCTGAACCCTGGTTGCCAGCGCCACCACCTGCCCACTCCAGCCCAGACCCCCCACCTGGTGATGCCCGCCTCAGAGGCCGGACCCCTGAGCGGAGTCAGGTATGGGCAAGGCCATTAAGGTTAAGGGCATCATTACATGTTCCACAAAAAAATGTGATATAGCTGATCAAGTGTATTTGTGGTCTATGCTATGTGGGAAAAACAAAACAAGCTCTGAAAACAAGGATAGCAGAACACAGGAGTAATATCAGGACTCGTCAGAACATTAGCTCTGAGACACATTGGCATCGAACATGTTAAGACTCCTAGGAGGGGAGGAGATACTGATAATCTATTACTGAGAAAAGAAGTGTATTGGATTTACCGTTTGCGTACAATCTCCTAGATGTCTGAACCAAGAGTTTGATATCAGACCATTTGTTACCTGAATATGTCACTTTACTTTGATTTGTCTTGCCTTCCAGGTTACCCACTTGGTCATTTTGTAAACATATATTATGTTCTGGAACCATTACATGTATCCATCTCATTGTTATTTAATTATTAGAGATATACAAATGTGTTTTGCACCCACCGTGCGTCACATGGTCATGTGAGGTGAAATGTGTATGTTTGGGGATGTGAACACTCAGTGTGTTTGACCTGACGAAGATCCGTTTTGGATGGAAAAGTTGTCAATAAAGCGGTGAATTGGGAGCTTTAACAGTGTGCGGTCCTTCTTGTTCTATATAGGTACAGGGACCCCCACTGTCAACCCCCAGTATTGTGAACTCATTAAATGGCCTTTATGTTGCTGCATTAAATTATTATGACGATAATGCAGTCATGTAACCATACTGCAATGTTCAGCCTCAGCTCTCCCTCCCCTTCCTAATTGGTACAGATACAGTAACTCAGTGCTTTGTCTCTCTCAGGGAGCTGTTGAGGGGTCAGCTCCCCACACTGTGGCATTGTAATCTGACCATGAACAACATGCAGCTGGCCAGGAAGATGGCCTCTCCCCCCTGCAACCTCTCCTCCATCCCCCTGCTGATGCAGATGGACGTCAACCATAGACGAGCCACTGCACTGCGCTCTGCACAGGACAGGTAAGGCCTCACACACTGCATCAACTGGTATCAATGGATAGGAGCTTAGAGAGCAGCAATGTTTGGACAATTCAAGGCAAGATCTTAGTATTTTAGGATTATGTCCTTCCCCTGGTGAAAGGTATAGACTGCTTGTGATATTGGGTTTCAGTTCTAAATTCTCATTGGTTTGTGATGCGTGAACTGCCGTGGTCTAAAGTAATTAAGTAAAAATACTTTAAAGTACTACGTACTTAAAGTAGTTTTTCGGGGTATCTGTACTTTACTCTATTTTTGACAACTTTTACTTCACTACATTCCTAAAGAAAATAATGTACTTTTTACTCCATACATTTTCCCTAACACCCAAAAGTACTCGTTGCATTTTGAATGCTTAGCAGCACAGGAAATGGTCTAATTCCCCCACTTATCAAGAGAACATACCTGGTCTTCCTACTGCCTCTGATCTGGCAGACTCAGTAAACACACATGCTTTGTTTGTAAATGATGTCTGAGTGTTGGAGTGTGCCACTGGCTATCTGTACATTAAAATAACAAGAAAATGGTGCTGTTTGCTTAATATAAGGAAAATCGAAAAATATTTATACTTTTACTTTTGATACTTAAGTATATTTAAAACCCAATACTTTTAGACTTTTACTCAAGTAGTATTTTTCTGGAGGAATTTCACTTTTATTTGAGTCATTTTTCTATTAAGGTATTTTTACTTTTCCTCAAGTATGACAATTGGGTACTTTTTTCCATCACTGGTGAACGGGATAATGGGATAAGCCACTGCACTTATTGAGTCCCAGAGAGGCAAATCGACCTCTGGGTTTTAATACAGGGATATTGGATGTTAAGAGAGCAGGGCACAGGAAACTGACTTCTGTCATCTGTGTGTAGTGTACCCAGCACAAATGTCTAAAGACAAGCTAAACTAAAGTCTGAGTTATTGAGTGTGTTATCATCTCTTCTCTGTCTCAGGATGAGTGGGGGATAGCTGCATGCTTTCTAGAGGAGATGTGTTGATGCATAGGGAGATGATCTACTGAAGGGATCCAGTCTGTCACTAATCTCAAACGCCAGCCAATAAAGAATACGTTCACTCCAGCCCCATGCTCCATGCCTCATTTACTCCCACACTGTAGTTTTCAGTGGCGTCACAGGACAGCTGAACAAGCACGTGTGCAAAAGGTACAGTTGTTGAGCTGTCGGGAAGAGGCATCCAGTGAATCCAGTCGTGACACTATTAGAAGTGTATCCGGCTTTCCAGAGCAGTTCTGAGAATTAACTTTTTTCTGTTTGCGCACCAGCAGGTGAAGACCGCTTGTAGAGCAGTTGTTGCAGCAGTAGCACAGTGACTACAAATAATAATTCACTCACAGTCGCACACAATATCCACCATATACCTTTGCACAACAAAAGGTGTATGTACACTCACACTATATATTTACATTTAAGTCATTTAGCAAGACACTATTATCCAGAGCAACTTACAGTTAGTGCATTCATCTCAAGATAGCTAGGTGGGTCAACCATATATCACAGGCATAGAAAGTACACTTTTCCTCAATAACATAACTATCAGTAGAGTCAGACTCTGTTGTCCTAGCTTCATGGGGAAGCTGGTTCCACCATTGCGGTGCCAGGACAGAGAAAAGCTTGGGCTGGGCTGAGTGGGAGCTGGCCTCCCGTAGGGGTGGGAGGGCCAAGAGACCTGAGGTGGCAGAACAAAGTGCTTGGGTTGGGGTGTAGGGTTTGAGCACAGCCTGAAGGTAGGGAGGGGTAGTTCCTCTTGCTGCTCCGTAGGTAAGCACCATGGTCTTGCAGTGGATGCAAGCTTCGAATGGAAGCCAGAGGAGTGTGCGGTGGAGTGGGGTGACATGAGCGAACTTGGGAAGGTTGAAAACCAGGTGGGCTGCAGCATTCTGGATAAGTTGCAGGGGTTTAAGTGTCACACATAGAGACCCCTGCCAACAGTGAGTTGCAGTAGTCCAGACAGGAGAGGACAAGTGCCTGGATTAGGACCTGCGCCGCTTCCTGTGTGAGGTAGGGTCATGTGTGGAGTACAGAGGAGTCTCTTAAAGAAGAAGTTACAGGTCTGTGAGAGCCAGAAATCTTGTTTGTTTGTAGGTGGCCAAATATTTATTTTCCACCATAATTTGCAAATAAATTCATTGAAAATCCTGCAATGGGTGTCACGTTCTTTCAAAATCAAACCCAGAAGCAGACCAGGACAAGGAGAGTAGGAAGATGGTGAGCATTTATTTACAAGTGAATGTGAATGGGTAGATATATCCAGGTGGCGTAGCGGGCAGCGGTGGTGAGTTGATGGGAGTAAATAGGTGGATCCAATGGGGTAGCGGAATCCTCCGACGACCAGGCGGGAATGGGGTAAATGATCCGGGTGAGTAACTGAAGACAGAACAAACGGAGGTAAGTTTAAGGCAAGCAATACGTAAAAAACAACTAAACAAATTCTATCCAACTTGAGGCTGATACTATGGCACAACATACTGTTCATGGCTAACGATCCGGCAGGGAATGGATGTCAGGTCCGGGCTTATGAAGAGGAGAGATGATGATCAGGACCAGGTGTGCAGATAGCTGATGGGATACAGGTGCGGGTAATCAGAACTCTCAACTGGCTACATTGCCCGGCAACCAAACAGGGTGCGTTCCAGGACGCCGGAAAAACACTCCAGGATAGAACACAGGCAAAAAACAGACTCAGGAAACGGGATTCGTGACAATGGGATTTTATGGATTTTTTTTCTCATTTTGTTTGTCATAGCTGAAGTGTACCTATGATGAAAATTACAGGCCTCTCTCATCTTTTTAAGTTGGGGAACTTGCACAATTGGTGGCTGACTAAATACTTTTTTGCCCCACTGTATGTGTGAGTGAGACCAGTTTACTCAATAGGCTAAGTGAATGAGTGGCGGATGTTGTCAACCTTTTTTTCAAAGTGGTTGACAAAGTCGTTCATAGAGAGGGAGGAGGGAGGGGGGCGGGGTGGAGGATTAGGAATGGAGGAGAAGGTATAAAAGAGTTTCATAGGGTTAGAGGCAGCTTGAAATGTATAGTGGTAGAAAGTGGCTTTAGCAGCAGATACAGAGGAAGAGAAGGTAGAGAGTAGGGAGTGAAAGGATGATAGGTCCTCCGGATGTTTAGTTTTCCTTCATTTTTGCTCAGCTGCCCACTTCAATTCAGCTTATAAAGGCTTCATAAAGCCTTCATAATACCTTCATAAGCACTAAATGTGTTACAAAGCATCTATAACCATATGCCATGCTTTATAAAGGGTTGATAAATGTGGCATAACTGTGTGACATAATCACCAATGTCAAATGTGACCTGAGCCACTATGTCGAATATGATTTAAACGTGTGCTTTATAAAGGGCGGCATATTGTGCTGAAGGAAGGATACACTCTAACGTGATGTCATGTTAGTAACATTACACCTAGTCTCATTCCAAGATACTTCTGCCCAAATGCGTGGTATTTCTGGTGGACCAATGCATAAAACTTGGCCTTCATTAGTTAGGGCTAGGCTTCAAATACAGTTTTAAGAAGATCAGTTTTAGAAATGGGCAGGGTTTAGCAATAATTATGACTTTTTGACTGTTACGTAGTGACGATGACAAACATTCTACTCAGTAAGAATCCTATAGAATTCTATGGCACACCCACTAAGGCCGACTTTTAATGGTTGATATCCCAGGCTTATACTGTATGTTATGTGTGTGCAATAGCATGGAGACAATGTTACACGAAAAAATACTTATCTTGATGAAAGCCCCCAACCTAAAGAAATTGAAAAGGTATTTCATCTGGAACTAAGTTACATGTTCCTCAGTACACAAACACACACGCAACAAAAACTATCCAGACCGCGTGGTACTGGGCCCAGTCAGGTCTTTGACACATTCACCAACTCCCCCGCTGAAAGATCAGCCACAAAATGTTGGCACCATTGTAACAGGTTGTAATCAAGCCCTGGTCTCCAGCATGGGAACAGAAGAGAAATAGCTGGTGCAGTAGTCTCAGCTTGGACTACTCCAAATCATCTTGGTTCTGGCACACAGACACTAACACAAATGCAAGCTTTGCAGGTCCATTTAATCATTTAAATACCTATCACACCCTACAGTAAACTGTGGATCATGAGAAAACCTTCATAAATCATCAGAACTTTAATAACCTATTTATTGAAACTTTATGTAGTGTCCTGTAATACTTACTCTGAAGTGAGACACATTCAGTCATTCATAACACATCCATAAAGACTGTACTGCATGACACTGTGCTTAATTTAAAGTCAGACCCCTTTGGTCATATATAACCTATACATAAATGC